>NC_088415.1:83973205-84203205 GCF_034236695.1 Oncorhynchus nerka
TGTGCATAAGAACAGCCTCTCCTCAGGCCTCATTGCTTAAGTATACTACATTAAATGTATGAGCTTCAGGAGTTTTATTATGTGCTTTTCATTCTTTAGAATATTTCTCTTAAAAAACTAGATATGCTTTTACATAGGTAGTGGTAAGAAATGATACAGAAACAAGGTAACTTGCGTTTTGCTCCCCAAGGTGTGACAATGCTCCGCTCAAATTATGACTGACACTCGTGACTGTGAGTCAAGCTTGTCATTAAGATTAAAGGGATACACCCAAAAATCACAATGCATTTTGAATGTAACTGGATGGAGGCAATTCAGACTAATAGCTAAATTATTCAAAATGACCTGAATCCCTATTTGATTTACACACAGGAAGTGCATGTTTGCACATGGGATCTTGGCGGCTTATCTTCGCGACAGGCGGGTAATAGCGCTGCTGTCTATTTAACGGTCTGGCACCCAGCTAATGGAGTGACAAGCACAGTGTGTGTCCAGTGTGTGTCAAGGGTTGAATGCTCCCACAGAGGGCCATAAGGAGAGCTTGACCAGGGGTCACAGGTGCCTGTCACTCTGCCTCACAGGACTGGACTAGCCTAGAACCAGATCTGTTTGTGTTGCCTTGCAACTCTGTTTGGCATGACAATGACCATATGAGTTGGCAAGAAAAGCACAAACAGATCTGGGACCAGGCTTGGACTGGACAGCTCCAATACAACATGCAGTCTGAAATATTCTAGTCCCTCTGTCACTATAGGACACCATTTTGACAACATGAAGAAGGTAGAGCTGGTGGAAATGAGAGAGCAATGTTTTCCACCAGTGTTTGTGATTGAATTGATCTATAAAAAAAACTACAAAATCTGCAATTTACCTCCATGGTCTTATTGTAAGAGTGCAGACATCAGTCTGCAATATAAACTTGTCTGAAAATAATTTCCAATGTGTAGTATTTGAAGTGATACAGGGCAATTGGGCATTTTTGTCACACTTTTAAGATATCACGCCTAGAAAATGGCTGAACACCTTTGGGTTAAATAGATTAGCTTTTTTCAACTTTGGTGGCTCAGTAACATAATTATGTTCCATCATAAAATTTATTTTCATTATCAAACAACTTTCTAACTCAACATATTTTCAACTTGGAAACACAGCAAAATCCCTCTCTCTTCCCAAATAATGTCAGTCAAACCCGCTCCTGCTCATAATGCAGTTAATTAAAAGTTTACAGTACATCTCTGTTTGACCAAAAACATACCATCCTGGCAATGTGTAAGAGCCCTAAAAGCCAAATAGAGCCTCCCTGATCAGAACTGGCCTTTGAGAAAGGGCCCCACAACACAAAAACAAAGGCAGGCCCCTCAATGGCTCAATGACTCCTCTCTGTGTGGCCCTCTCACTCTTCATAAAGGACCCTGCTCTTGTTTATCCAGGAAGAGGTTTAATGGTCCACAGGGGGGAGGACCATGCTGTCACTTTCACCAAGCTGGGACTAGAGGCTCATTGTTGAGTAGGTCCCAAGACTCCTCTAAGGCCAGGCTACTCTCTTCAGATACAAGAGGGCTACTAGTCTCTGCTCAGGTTTGAGTTTCTTCTAGCCAATCGCCAGCTCCTCTCTCAACTCCTTCCTGTGGACCACCTGAAGTATAATGGATGCATTTGGACTGGTGTTGGGTGGAGGCCGGCCCGAGATTTAACAACAGCTGAGGGTCACTCTACTCAGAGAAATATCAACACTGTTTACCAGTGCTAGCTAAGACATGGGCCCAGCCAGTCTCATTCTTCTCCTTTCCCCTCCTTCCTGCCTCTTTTCTTCTATTCCAGGCCTTCCATCTCGCCCCCTGGGTTTGATGCTCGTTTTTCCCATACCTTCTAAAAGGGAGTATGACAAGCTTTAAGTTAGCTTGGCCTGGCCCCTCAGTGTAATCTGTGATGGATGAGTTGTTGGTCACAAAGACAGTGACATGGTGACAGGAACCCTGCTATGGGAAACTGATCTTCCTGACATGTATCGGAAGCCTCCGCTGTGACTGCCTCTATGGTGAATTGGCCTGTATTTTTCTTGGGGGCTGTAACAATGTTTCCAAGGGTGAACTCTATGGGCAAATAGTTCACATGCAATGGTGACGCTAAACAAATGCATAGATTATGCACTTGACATCAGTGGTGAATTAATTCAGATACTTGTGAACTAGAGAATGGCCCCTCGTCAACACATCCTATTCTCTTGTCTTTGAGTTATGAGCTTGTTATTGAAAACAAGATAATTATTCTCAAGGACTTACATACTTGGACATGAAGGTTGTGCAGATACATGAATGTGTACCATCACAGGCCAGCAAACCCTTTCATGCTTGGGTATGAATGCCTAGATTTCTCTAGCTGTACATGCATAATGCGTCGGTGACTATTAGTGTCCATATAATGTTGTTCATTATTATCCAAAAGGCAAACACAGATCCTAGATCAGCACTCCTACTCTGAGACACTTTTTGAAGGTCCTATGCTGTGTTGTTTACTTAGCTTTTAAACAATGTTGTCAAGTGGCAACATGACAATCTGACATCTCAATGGTTGAGTTTTTCGCTGTAGAGACGACCATTGCTGTGGAATGATGTCACATGTCTCAAATCAAGGATATGACTACTGCACTTCATCACTAGCTACCAGATCTTCAAAGATGTTGGCTTTGGTGTCTGCCGGTCTCGTTTGAGGGCTCCTTTCTACTCCTTATTACGTTTGGCTCTCTGCCCATTTGGGGTTACGGCCAGTGCCATAAAGATACACTTTCACGGCAGGTGTCCCTTCAAAGTAAGACAGCCCCATAACTCAGGATGGTTCAGTTACAACCGTGGCCTTTTAGGCTGTCGGTCTTTCTGACGGGGCAGGCAGACAGGAGACTGAAGGACCACGTGCGAGGCATCTGAGGGTGACCATTGAGAAGGCTTGCAAAAGTTGTATGGGGATTTTAGCGGTGTGCATGTATTCCTGACCCAAGGTGTGTTTTAGAGGGGGTTTTAGTGGTGTGCATGTATTCCTGACCCAAGGTGTGGTTTAGAGGGGATTTTAGCGGTGTGCATGTATTCCTGACCGAAGGTGTGGTTTAGAGGGGATTTTAGCGGTGTGCATGTATTCCTGACCCAAGGTGTGTTTTAGAAGGGGTTTTAGCGGTGTGCATGTATTCCTGACCCAAGGTGTGGTTTAGAGGGGGTTTTAGCAGTGTGCATGTATTCCTGACCCAAGGTGTGGTTTAGAGGGAGTTTTAGGGGTGTGTATGTATTCCTGACCCAAGGTGTGGTTTAGAGGGAGTTTTAGGGGTGTGTACGTATCCCTGACCCGAGGTGTGTTTTAGAGGGGGTTTTAGCAGTGTGCATGTATCCCTGACCCGAGGTGTGTTTTAGAGGGGGTTTTAGCAGTGTGCATGTATCCCTGACCCAAGGTGTGGTTTAGAGGGGTTTTTAGGGGTGTGTATGTATCCCTGACCCAAGGTGTGTTTTAGAGGGGGTTTTAGGGGTGTGTATGTATCCCTGACCCAAGGTGTGGTTTAGAGGGGTTTTTAGCAGTGTGTACGTATCCCTGACCCAAGGTGTGTTTTAGAGGGGGTTTTAGGGGTGTTTATGTGGACTTGTGAATGCCTGGCCCAAAATATTGCAGGCCTGTTGCATCCTGGCTTATTGTGGTCCAAAAGGCATCCTGACTAGAAACAGGACTTTCTGATCATGTTATCATTCTCTGAAAATATAATCATATGATTTTGTATCTGTTTGTTGGATCCTCACCTGAAGCATGGTAATTAGAGCCTATGTCCCAGATCCGTTTGTGTTGTTTGTGTCCAACTCATATGGTGTTAGCATGACAATGACCACCAGGAGTTGGCAAAACAGCACAAACAGGTCTGGGACCAGGCTGTGGATATTCCTATTCAGAAGCCACCAACATGTCAATCACTCCTCCACAGACTTCGTAGTCTTGTAATGCTGGAATCCTTACAGCTCCACAGTCTCTGTTTCAGTAAAAAGATGAGGGATGGTTCTGGAGAAATGTAACCACTTTCAAGTTCATAGACAGCGTTATGGATGCAAGGACTGACCATCCATGATATCAAATGTGTAGTTTTAACCATGTTTTTAGGCTTTATAGTGTTTACATTGCTTACAAACATTGGAGTAAAACAAGTTTATATTTTGGGTTTTGATGGGGTTATAAGTTATATTCTTCAAGAATCAATGAGTGTATATAATTTATAAGTCCAAAATTGGATGTAGCAACTAAGGATTCTAAATACCACCATGATTTTGTCTAATAATTATTTGCAGCATGATAGATACGTTGTTGTTGTCATTCTAATATGGTCTTGGAGCCTCTAGAACTCTTTCTCCACAACTCTTCATTGGAATCCCCATTGACTTGGCTATCTACAAACTACACTGAATAACAATATAAAACACAACATGCAACAACTTCAACGATTTTACTGAGTTACAGTTCATATAAGGAAATTGGTCAATTGAAGTAAATGAATTAGGCCCTAATCTATGGATTTCACATGACTGGGAATACAGCTATGCATCTATTGGTCACAGAAACCTTAATAAACTAAATGTAGGGGCGTGGATCAGAACACCAGTCAGTATCTGGTGTGACCCCCATTTGCCTCATGCACCTCGACACATCTCCTTCGCATAGAAGTTATAAGGCTGTGGAATGTTGCCCCACTCCTTTTCAATGGCTGTGCAAAGTTACTAGTTACTGGTGGGTACTGGAACACGCTGTCATACGCGCCAATCCAGAGCATCCCAAACACGCTCAATGGGTGGTGACATGTCTGGTGAGTATGCAGGCCATGGAAGAACTGAGACATTTTCAGCTTCCAGGAATTGTGTACAGATCCTTGCAACATGGACTGTGCACTATCATACTGAAACATGTGATGATGTCGGCGGATAAATGGCCCGACAATGGGCCTCAGGATCTCGTCACGGTATGTCTGTGCATTCAAATTGCCATCAATAAAATGCAATTGCGTCCGTTGTCCGTAGCGTATGCCTGTCCATACCATAACCCCATCCCCCACCATGGGGCATTCTGTTCAAACTGTTGACATCAGCAAACCGCTCATGTAACAGTATAACTTTAGTCCGTCCCCTCGCCGGGCTCAAACCAGGGACCCTCTGCACACATCAACAACTAACACCCACGAAGCATCGTTACCCATCGCTCCACAAAAGCCAGGGGAACCACTACTTCAAGGTCTCAGAGCAAGTGACGTCACCGATTGAAACGCTATTAGCGCGCACCACCGCTAACTAGCTAGCCATTTCACATCGGTTACACTCACACGACGCCATACACGCTGTCTGCCATCTGCGTTGCACAGTTGAAACCTGTGAAGAACACACCTCTCCAGTGTGCCGGTGGCCATCGAAGGTGAGGCTTTGCCCACTTAAGTCAGTTAAGACGCCGAACTGCAGTCAGGTTAAGACCCTGGTGAGGACAACGTGCAGATGAGCTTCCCGAAGACGGTTTCTGACAGTTTGTGCAGAAATTCTTCGGTTGTGCAAACCCACAGTTTCATCAGCTGTCTGGGTGGCTGGTCTCAGACGATCCCGCAGGTGAAGAAGCTGGATGTAGAGGTCCTGGGCTGGCGTGGTTACAAGTGGTCTGCGGTTGTGAGGCCGGTTGGATGTTCTGCCAAATTCTCTAAAATGACATTGGAGGCGGCTTTTGGTAGAGAAAAGAACGTTAAATTCTCTGGTAACAGCTCTGGTGAACATTCCTGCAGTCAGCATGCCAATTGCACACTTCCTCAAAACTTGATACATCTTTGGCATTGTGTTTTGTGACAAAACTGCACATTTTAGAGTGGCCTTTTATTGTCCCCAGCACAAGGTGCAGCTGTGTAATGATCATACTGTTTAATCAGCTTCTTGATATGCCACACCTGTAAGGTGGATGGATTATTTTGGCAAGGGAAATATCCTCGCTAACAGGTATGTAAACACATTGTGCACACAATTTGAGAGACCTTTTCTGGGATATTTTATTTCAGCTCATGAAACGTGGGACCCACTTTACATGTTGTGTTTATACTTTTGCTCAGTGTATAATTGAAAACGACAATAAAAATATTGAAATGGGGAATCTCCATTGAGATACAACAAAGCATGGGTTGCATGCATAATAACAAACACTCCATCTGGAGTGTCCCAAGTGTCACAAACAAAACCAGGATCTCCGTTATAAGAGCAGGTCTCTCAGGTCCCTCTGTCCAGGGATGCAGATTCATTCTTCCTCAATAATTGTAATTTGATGATAAGAAGCTTAAATTCTCTTGTTATCCTCCCACAGAGGAGACTGGGTGAAGAGCGGTGCAGCTAGAAGAGATTACCATTTGGGCCTGCTCTCCTCGTCCACTTCACATCAGCATCAGCTGTTCCTAATTTGGTCAGCGACACTCATGGTCTCATGGCTTGGGCGTTTGGATGCATAAAGTGGGAGTAATATTAACCTCCATGAATGAAAGGTAAACAGGCCTGTTTGTGTTTAGGGGGATGGGGTTCATCATTGTATCATGGTGCGTGAGTATGAGGGAGAGACCTGTGGTAGAATGCGACAGGTAGCCTAGTGGTTAAGAGCATTGGGCCAGTAATCGAAAGGTTTCTGGTTTGAATTCCTGAGCTGACTAGGTGAAAAATAGGTATATGTGCCCTTGAGCAAGGCACTTAAGAAGAGCATCTGCTAAATAACCTAAATGTTTAAAATGGCACTGAATCCACAGTGCTGGCTCTCAATCCGCCATTGACAGAATCGGTCGACAACTGACTTTGTAAGTGAGATGATGAGGGTAAACATTGTAGATATAAAACATGACTGCCTTGCAAAATTGTTTAGCCTGTAATGTAGACCTATTGTCTTTTATACGAGTGAATTGATATATGACCTTAATAAAATTGGGTCTTATCTCTATGATGTCCTGACCTGAACCTGTTAAAATTACAGTCTCACAACAAAGGCTATAACTGCCACAGAGGCTATAACTGCCCCAGTCTACAACTGCCCCAGAGTCTACAACTGCCCCAGAGGCTACAACTGCACCGGAGTCTACAACTGCCCCAGAGGCTATAACTGCCCCGGAGTCTACAACTGCCCTGGAGGCTATAACAGCCCCGGAGTCTACAACTGCCTCAGAGGCTATAACTGCCCCTGAGTCTATAACTGCCCCGGAGTCTACAACTGCCCCGGAGGCTATAACTGCTCCGGAGTCTATAACTGCCCCGGAGTCTATAACTACCCCGGAGTCTTCAACTGCCCCGGAGTCTAAAACTGCCTCGGAGGCAACAACTTCCCCAGAGGCTACAACTGCCCCAGAGGCTATAACTGCCCCAGTTGTGTATCGTCTCAAAGCCTCTGACCACAAATGACGGCCATAACCAAAACCCTCTCCTCAGGTTGTAGATCTCAGACGACCTCTCCCCTTTGTCCCCTGAACTCTGGTCTTCCCTCTCAGCCACTCTCCTCTCCTTGGCTGTCCTAAACTCTGTGGGAAACCTCTCAGCACATTTGTGTCATCTGGACATTGTGTGTCCTGGGAGATAATGCCCCCACTTTGAGACCCTGCTTCCCTTCCATACAATCCCTACCCTCCCAGCTGAAGAGGTGCTGTGTGAAGTATGGTGCCCAGCACTAACTAGCCTATAAATGAAGGACTGGGGGTTAAAAGGTGGTGTTCAACCAGCCTCGCAAGACAGCAGCACAGCATCTCAACTCCCTCCCCACTGCTGTAAATTTGTCATTCCATCACCTCTATTCCCCTGCTAATCTGGTAACTGTCAGTGATGGTCTAATGGATCTTAATAACTGATTTGATGGTGATGATAACTCTAGAAAGGAGATAAGAGAGGGGTCTGGCTACTTGACCTCTCCTCAGGACATCAGTCATTACAGCTGGTGATTGGGTTATTAGCCGTATGGTTGTAGTCAAGCTAATTTACAGTCTGATTGATTTATGTTGATGGTAGTATTTTACCTGTAATAACTGTCCCTAAGTGCAAATAAAGATGGTAAACTTTATACCGGTGTAAATAAAGGAACAAACTTCATACCGGTGCAACGCTGCTCTGCATTCCATACCGAGTAGCTGATTGATTGAAAAGACAAGTTTGAAATGAATTCTAGATTTGAGTTCAATCAACAAAATGTTAAACCTCAAATTCAATATGTATTTTGGGGTTAGTGTCCAGCTTCGTCTTAATGGCTGAATAGACTTGTTGTGCACGAAAGCTATAGGCAGCTGGCCCCAGGCCTAAGCGACAAAAGCGGTTGCTTAGGGCCCCAGTTTTAGGAACTTCTATTGAGAGTAAGAATAGTAGTACACCAAGCGCAATTTCTAAATTTGGCTGTGCTTCAGCAGTAGTTGGTAGTTAGTCTAGCCAGCTATCTAAACTTGCAGTTATCATTGCCAAATACAAACCGGTATGCAGGACACATACCCTTACCTCTAGGGGGCCCTCAATGATTTTGTTAGTAATTCTCACTCAGATATCATACTGTATTAACGTGGCATAAGTCATTGCAAAATGTGTAACTACGCCCCATGAGAAAATGTGTAACTACGCCCCATGAGAAAATGTGTAACTACGCCCCATGAGAAAATGTGTAACTACACCCCATGAGAAGATGTGTAACTACGCCCCATGAGAAAATGTGTAACTACGCCCCATGAGAAGATGTGTAACTACGCCCCATGAGAAGATGTGTAACTATGCCCCATGAGAAAATGTGTAACTACGCCCCATGAGAAAATGTGTAACTACGCCCCATGAGAAAATGTGTAACTACGCCCCATGAGAAAATGTGTAACTACGCCCCATGAGAAAATGTGTAATTACGCCCCATGAGAAACTGTGTAGAATTGCAGGAAATTAACTTTCAAACTTACATTTTTCTCTCCGCTATCAAGAGGGGGACCGATAAAATGTTTTACTGCTAGTTGGGGGGGCTCCCCTACCAAATCTCGCTTAGGGCCCTTAAAAGGCTAGGGCTGGCCCTGGTTATAGGATCAGTGATATTTGAGTGAACACCCCAGTACTTATATTGTGCTCATTTGGTGATCATTAGATATGTGTATTGGGACAAATATTTCCCCACAATTCATGTTTACCTCTTAGTTTTGGTCAAGAGAGGATTACTCTGTTTCATGCCATCCCTGGCAACTTTGGACGCTGCTACTTTGTCATTTGAATTGTGATGTCAGCTCAGACCAAGGACACAATTGACCCGATGACCCCTGACCCTTATAAACCCTGGGGTTAGAGTGCTTTATTCAAGGTGTTGCCATCTGTGGGCCCCACTCATCCCTTTCCCCCTAACCCCCTCCTTCCTCATCTCTCTCTTTTCTCTCCCTGGTACTATCATCTTCTCCTGTGTCCAGGGGCAGAGGGGTGTGAAGACAGGTCTCTGTGGACGACTTGTTTGTCTCGATCAACTTTTAAACCCCAGAATAAAAGAGTGAGAGAAGCTCTTACATTGATCTCCATGGGGGAGATTTATATGCACCTGCACCCATGCTTGTGTTTGTTGGATTTGTGTTCCAGAATTTTGTCTTCTCTGATTTCGCTATAACATGTTTGATCTTTTGCAGGGTCTTTCTTATTTAAATTATTTATAATAAATCATAATACAAAAGTTATTCAAATATATTTCCAAATGTATTACTGCTTAGATTTTTTTTTAAATCATATCCATATGTTAACTGCATTGATTACTTTAAAATGGAGAGAAACAAGGTTACCACATGAATTATATTGTCTTCCACAGGAGGATTGATAGTTTTATAGATGTTCAATTAGCCATACACAGATTGTCAGTTTAATTAATTAAGACTAATCAACTACACAAAACAACAAAGTTCATTGCTGGGGTGGTTGAAAGCTGTATGTGAATTTGTTGTTGCATGTCAACAGAGTTACCATCTACTACATCTAAACATGTGTGTTGATGTTTGAGAATCTACAGACAATCTACAAGTGACAGAGGTGCCGAAAGCACGAGTCAATTTAAGGAACATGGCCAGTGAAGTCAATGGAGGAATAGAGTCATCTGCTGGCAAGAGCATACATTGCAGTAGATATATCTGTTAGTATATTATTGTGTGGATGGTACTATGTTCATTACATAGTCTCTAGAACATTAGGGATGAACTTTGAACCTCGCAAGGGATAGTTCATCCACCTCTCTTATCTCTCAGCTATGAGTGGGAAACACCGTCAGCCTGGTTGTCAGTTTTGAGTTGAGTTAAGTCTGTACAATATTGACATTGGCAGTAGGAGAGATTTGTTTAAGCCCATACCAATACTGCTTGTGTCTGCAAGACATCATATTATAAATTATTCAAAGCCAATACCTTCAAAATTAAATTAAATTCAGGTGGAATTCACTCTCATCTCATATACAGTATGTTGGTATATAAAATATTGTGTTTTTGATAAAACTCTATGATGTACGTAGATGGATAAAGAAAATCCAATCTGCTTTGAGAAGTTCTTGCAAAGCTTCAGCCCATGTGCTGATGAACACCATTCACACAGTGAGAGTTACAGTCCCATTGCTACACTGTGAAGATTCTGCCCAGTCCTTTCTCATAATGTACTCAGACGTGGTGCCGTCCCCTTCTTTGAAATGCACCATAAGTCTCAATGGGGAACATTTAGTCACTTTGCACTTGATAGTCATGTTGTCGTTGATGAACTGGACAGTACACTTGCTAGGGTTTGGTTTCTCTTCCAAGCCTTGGAAGGTGGTGGCTTTGGCTATAGAAGAGAAATTACCTGGACACACCAGCTGGTCCCTCTCTAAGGAGACCAGACCTTGTCCTCTCAAAGGCTCAGGGCCTTTACAATACACATTACTCAGGTCCTCCACCAAGTGACCGTGCTCCGACACATAGTCATACAGATATAGCATGTGGCAGTCGCAGCTCCAGGGGTTCCTGCGCAGTCTCATCACGTTCTCGTGTAAGAACGCGTCAAAGAAGCCCTGAGGAAGGGTCTGGAGGTTGTTCTCTGAGAGGTACAGCTGCTCCAAGAAGGCCTGGTCCTCAAACAACATGGCCTCCAGAGAGCTCAGGTTGTTATTCTGCAGGTGGACGATTTCAATCTTTGTAAGATCTTGGAAGATAGTTCCCGGCAGCGATGTGAGCTGGTTCTCCGAGAGGTCCAGGTTTTGCAGGCCCGTCAGGTTCCGAAAGACATCCTCTGGGAGGTTAGTGAGCTGGTTCATTGACAGAAACAGGTGTGTGAGACTGGTTAGATGGCCGAATGAGTCAGGCGAAAGCTGAACCAGCCTGTTGCCTTTGAGATCCAGCTCTTTCAAGCCAACGGGAAAGGTTCCAGAGCTCACATTTGTGATCAAGTTGCTGCGAAGGTTCAGCTCCTCTAGTTTCTGTAAATGTGAAAAGACACCCTGAGGGAGGTAAGATATCTGGTTTCCCTGCAGGCAAAGCTCTTTCACGTGGGAGATGTTGTGGAAAGTGTCGGGCAAGAGGACATTGATCATATTGTAGCCCAGTTTGAGGGACTCTAGCTGGGACAAGCCTCTGAGGAGCTCATTGTCCACCCCTGTGAGCATGTTCAGGGACAGGTCAAGAGAGTGAATACTCAGGTTCTGGAAGAGCTGCCTGGGCAGGTGGGAGATGATGTTGCCCTTCAGCTGAAGAGTCCTCAGCTTCTGAAGCGAACTGAAGAGGCTGTCATTCAGTGACTTGAACCTGTTGAAGTTGAGCAAAAGTTTGGTGAGGTTTCTCTGTTTGCTGAAAGTACCTGGGTTCAAACAATCCAGCCAAGAGTTGCCGCTGATCTCCAGCTCCTCGAGTCCGGTCAAGCGATCAAAGGCCATGGTGGAGACATCCTGCAGCAAATTGTTGAAGAAGACCAGCTTGGTGAGATGGCGGCTGTACTGCATCGTGATCGAGCTCAGGTGCGTCATTCCCGTCGTCATAATGACCAACTCCTTCACCTGTGTGGAGATGTTCATGGGCATGCTTCTCATGCTCTCCTCAGAACACATCACCTTAGTCGGCGTGAAACACTGGCATCTGGGAGGACAATTTATGTCGGAAGTGTTCCCTTGGTAAGAGAGGTGGAGCATCAGCCATAACATGGAACCAAAGTCTTTCCACATAATTCACTGTAGAAATAGAATGAAGAGATTTGAATGTATATTGTATATTATAGTATTTCAAATAACTCTGTTCTTTGAGTGAGCACATTGAGTACAGTGGGCAAAATTGAACACTTTTCCCAAATGTATTGGGTGAAGGGAATTACAATTCAGCTAGATGCTGACTGTGATGTTAACATCAACCCTCAAGCAAAGCCTCCCTGATATTTAGCATTTCACAGAAAGTAATGCTATTAGCTAACAATTTTTAAGACATAGCAGGGCCATTGCTGACTGTTTGATAGTATGTTTCTTAATCTCATAATCAAGAAAACCAGTCATAACATACCTGTGTTTTGTATCTTTGTTTAGAATTCCCACAAAGCAGAGGAAATAAGTTCCCTTGTGGATTTGAGGGCTGAGTCCAACTGAGTCCAACACTGTGCAAATCCACCCACAACATACCTACATTAGGCAAGACAGACCCTTTGGCTGTTGGACAGATTCTGTCATTCAATCATTAGCTCACAGGGGACGGGGACGGGACAGTTTCCAAAATCAAATTGGGTTGCTGAGAATCAAAGTGGTTGGTATGATATACAGTAGATATAGGGGGCCCATTTTGGAGACACTCTTCACTGGTCATTGGGCGCTGCACTGTGACTGCCCTCTGAATCAGCCTAAAGAGTGTGTGTGTGTGTGTGTGTGTGTGTGTGTGTGTGTGTGTGTGTGTGTGTGTGTGTGTGTGTGTGTGTGTGTGTGTGTGTGTGTGTGTGTGTGTGTGTGTGTGTGTGTGTGTGTGTCAGACATGTGGGGTTCAGGAAGCAGAAGAGAAATGTCCATCTCAAAGTATTATTTTATACCAGGCCATGTGCAAACACTGTTACCAGAGACCTTCCTAAAGCAATCAAGTGACTCGTAGTACATTGCTCATCACATTCTATTACAAACAGTAGCAGAGAAGAAGCAGAAAAAAACAATACATTTTTCTGGCTTGGATGATAATTTAAGTGTGAGTCTTCACTAAACCGTTACTGAACAACTGCCGTCATGGGCCCCAGCTGAATCTCTTTTGAGTGCAATTTGCCTTGTTACAGTATAAGAATAATTATTTAACATTTACATTTAAGTCATTTAGCAGACGCTCTTATCCAGAGCGACTTACAAATTGGTGCGTTCACCTTAAGACATCCAGTGGAACAGCCACTTTACAATAGTGCATCTAAATCTTTTAAGGGGGGTGAGAAGGATTACTTTATCCTATCCTAGGTATTCCTGAAAGAGGTGGGGTTTCAGGTGTCTCCGGAAGGTGGTGATTGACTCCGCTGTCCTGGCGTCGTGAGGGAGTTTGTTCCACCATTGGGGGGCCAGAGCAGCGAACAGTTTTGACTGGGCTGCGCGGGAACTGTACTTCCTCAGTGGTAGGGAGGCGAGCAGGCCAGAGGTGGATGAACGCAGTGCCCTTGTTTGGGTGTAGGGCCTGATCAGAGCCTGGAGGTACTGAGGTGCCGTTCCCCTCACAGCTCCGTAGGCAAGCACCATGGTCTTGTAGCGGATGCGAGCTTCAACTGGAAGCCAGTGGAGAGAGCGGAGGAGCGGGGTGACGTGAGAGAACTTGGGAAGGTTGAACACCAGACGGGCTGCGGCGTTCTGGATGAGTTGTAGAGTTGTTGTAATAATGTGACTTCTTACTTAAAACCGGAATTTCTATTGTACCTGAAATTGTATTTCTTGTTGTGTCATTAGATTACAGCAGGAAAATAATCCTGCAGCAACTGGAAATGTGGAATTATTATGTGGATTATAATTAATGGACATTTTTTGTAAGGGTTGCTACATTTCTCGTTAGGGAACATTAAGTCAAGTCTGACATTTTAAAGTGGAAATGACAAAGCCGTTTTAATAATTGAAAATTCTCAGCAAACATTGTGATCAAATTAAGATCCTAGTCTTTAATTTCTCTCACTAACTTTATGAAGTCATATTTTAAAGCTAAATCTGTCGAATTTGGAATCATAAAAAAATGATCTGTGTCAAAGTCGCTGTCTTCGTTGTAGTTGTAGAGTTCTGAAGGTCTATTCAAATTATTCCATTCATTAGAATAACATCACAGTGTTCTATTAATTGTATGAATACGATTCTGTGGTGATGCCCTCTCTGTCATCATGTATGAAATTATATGGTTCTGATGGAATTTGTTAGATTAGGTCTTTATGAAAGCAGGTTTGTGTGTCTTTTGTTTTACGTTGTGTTGTTTTCTCAAGTGCGAAAAAGGGCTAGAAAAGGTTTCATTCATTACGTTCATTCATGATCAAAATACCTGATAGACTTAGCATACCATTGGAAACGTGCTTTTTCTATCAAGGCATTGGTAGCCTACGACTACATTTTCTTGATCAACTCAATAAAACCCTTTGATCATTAAATAAAATAAATAAAAACCTGTAAAAGAAACTGGTGTCACACTTCTCTGTGCCCTTTTAAAAATAAGGACAAAAAACTTCCACTATGCGGCAATTACAACCCTTATCCAAAATGAATGGAATTCCAGGACATTCTTCAGGTGGCATCAAAGGATGCGCTGTGTGTAGACTAAATCAGGGAGGTACTGCAGGGGGTCTGACAATATATATATACATATCATATAAATATATATATATATATATGTATATGTATGTGTTTTTATGAATATCGCGAGCAACAACCGAATAAACACATTTTGAATAACATAGACTACCTACAGTAAAAAAGAGGAGATCTTCATTCTAATAATGTCAACTTTCTTTTTTCAATCCTAATATTGAGCAAATTACACTCATTGAAGCCAATTACACTCATTGAAGCCAATTACACTCATTGAAGCCAATTACACTCATTGGAATATCTGACATAGGCTTTGAAAAAGCATGTTTTGCCATGGCTAAACTTCGTTTAACCATCAAAACTGCAGCTCTTACCAAAAATGTGTTTGGAATTACCTTTCCAGCTATTAGGCTATATTAGAGTTTACACTTCCTCCAATGATTATGTGGGTAGGTCAAAATAATGGAAAATTATGATGATTTGCCTACTTCTCCTTGCTATTACCATTCAGCTGGTGATAAGACAAGATATGATTAAAATGTTGATTTGCCTACTTCTCCTTGCTATTACCATTCAGCTGGTGATAAGACAAGATATGTGATAAAAACGTGAGGTGGGGTCTCCCTGGGTCGCCGGTTTGCCTGGGAGGGGGTCCCTAAATTACTAAATATAAACTACACCTTTACCATAGCGCCAAATAAGCGCAGGTTGACGTTAATTAGGACGAGTCCTGTCCTGGAGACAGAACGGAGTGATTTCTGATAGATGGGCCAGCTGAAAAGTCAAAATTGGCTATATTGTCTTGAAAACAAAAATATTTTTTGGGTCATGATTTAAGGGCTAGGCATTAGGGTTAGCTGTTTGGTTAAGGTTAGGGTTAAAGTTAGGGTAAGGTTTCAAATCAGATGTCATGACTGTGTGGCTGTGCCATCTATTGACCACTCTGCGGTGCTGCCTCCAGAATAAGATAAGATTCATGATAAAAAACGCTAAACTGCCAACCAAGCGCAGACTGATATATCGAAGATGTTCTATTATATTGATAAGAAAGTAAAGTGACCGCCCCAACAATGGAAAATGCATGTCCTAAAGATGGAGGAAGGCGGGAGGAGGCGAGATCACGTGGGACCATTCCAATGAGAGGGTAGATACGCGTGTGACTAGGCAGAACTCCGAAATATAATAACTGTTTTCAAAGTTTCCGAAATGCCACGTGCGTCTATTTATATCAGTGCATTCGTAATAACCTAACCATTACGAAACTTATATTCGATCAAATAAGGCTCTTGTAGCAAATTAGCAATTCCATTTTTTATTGACCAAATCCGACACTCTCATTGGCCATAAAATAATAACCTCACTTCGTGGTCTTATTTTCGTGGACAGATTTTGGGCGGAGTAAACCCTCTCGCTTCATCTCTTCCTCTCTGACTATACCTGAAGTTTTGAGGACTCTTCTGGAATTTGGGATTTTATGTGGATTTTCTGTGAATACTAAGTGGACCCAATTGATCTCTTCTATATTATTGAGGATTAATCTTTAATTTATTAACCATTTATTTAGTGAAATGGCAAACGCGGGGATACAGCTCCTTGGATTCGTCTTGTCTTTTCTTGGCTTCATCGGGTTGATAGCATCCACGATCATGGCCGAGTGGAAACTGTCATCCTATGCTGGGGACAACATCATAACGGCGCAAGCCATGTACGAGGGGCTTTGGAAGTCTTGTGTGTCACAGAGCACTGGTCAAATCCAGTGTAAAGTGTACGATTCACTGCTCCAACTAACGGGTAATTTATTACTGTCATTTATTTGTCATGCTTTACAGTACTATAAAAACAATTATAAACGACTTATCAATACTTTTTTCATGGTTCAAAACGTAGTACCAGAAGGCCTATAAATGAATCCACATCTGTAAAGTGTTCATAAAATACTTGATACTACTCCACTGTTGGAGCTAGGAACACAAGCATTTAGTTAGATACTACTCCACTGTTGGAGCTATGAACACAAGCATTTAGTTTGATACTACTCCACTGTTGGAGCTAGGAACACAAGCATTTAGTTAGATACTACTCCACTGTTGGAGCTAGGAACACAAGCATTTAGTTTGATACTACTCCACTGTTGGAGCTAGGAACACAAGCATTTAGTTTGATACTACTCCACTGTTGGAGCTAGGAACACAAGCATTTAGTTTGATACTACTCCACTGTTGGAGCTAGGAACACAAGCATTTAGTTTGATACTACTCCACTGTTGGAGCTAGGAACACAAGCATTTAGTTAGATACTACTCCACTGTTGGAGCTAGGAACACAAGCATTTCACTACACCCGCAATAACATCTGCTAAATATGTGTATATGTGACCAATAAAATGTGATTTGAAATAAATTAATCTGATCCATTTACCTTTGAAAAAAATACATGAACCTACAATAGACTAAGTGAGGTTTAACAACCTATCCCCCAACGCTACAGAAGATCTCATGCATGTACAGACAAGCCTTGAGAATGCCAAGGATAACTAACCATCATGCCTGCTCCCGGTGGTAACAGATGAAAACACCTGAACTCCATCTACACTAGGTTTAAAACCCAACCCCATTGTGCACCATTGTCTGATACAATTGAAATCTGAAGTCCATATTAATTCAAAATCCAATGTCTTAACAAATGTTTGAAGAATGTTTTAATAAAGCAATAATGCAGTGTAGTATATTGCCAATATACCACGGCTAAGGGCTGTTTTTATGCACAACACAACACGGAACGCCTGGATACATTTCTTAGCCGTGGTATATTGGCAATATACCACAAACACCAGAGGTGCCTTATTGCTATTATAAACTGGTTACCAACTTCATTAAAGCAGTAAAAATACATGTTTTGTCATACCCGTGGTTTACAGTCTGATATACCATGGCTTTCAGCCTATCAGCATTCACGGCTGGAACCACCCAGTTTATAATATACATTCAGCATTTTCCTCATCAATTGAACTTGCATTTTTTTTTACATTCAAGGTGATGAAAGCTATAATACATTTGCATTCCTGCCCAATTATCCCCTTTCTATTATAATTTTATTAACTCTGAATACATTGAGAATATAATATTCTCTAGGCAATCTGACGTTATTCAGGAGCTAGGCTATATGTAGGCCCTATGACGTATGTAATAACATGTAATGGCATAGTAATGACATAATCATTAAAGCTCAAATATGAAATTCTATGATTGATTGATTGTGTCTTCTGGCCTTTCTCTTGTTCCCAGGGATGGTGCAGGGCACACGAGGTCTCATGGTGGGTGCCATCCTGTTGGCTGGCATTGCGATCCTGGTGGCCATGGTGGGCATGAAGTGTACCACCTGTCTGGCTGAGGACCAGGAGAAGAAGGACAAAGTTGCCCTGACTGGAGGAATCGTCATCATTATCGCAGGTGGGGGTTTATAGTTCACACAGTGCCATGCAATAGATCTTTATTCATCTATTTGCATGAATATTGTTCTTCTTCTTTTGTTTGTTGCTGAAACAGTTCCCGACTTGACACACCAAAGAAAGTGTTATACAAAGGTGTTGACTAAAGAAAAAACACACTGGAAGTCATGCTAACTAGTAGTTAGTACCTCACCCACATGTTTAAACATAGTAGGGGTACTTACTTTTAAACTTGATGTCATGCTTCCTCTGCCTACCCTGTAATTTCATACTGCATTGCAAGCCCACATTTTTTTCAACCAGATTCTTTCTACATAAATATCTATTGATGATTTTTTCCTATGATGTTGTCCTCCTGTCACATAGGTCTGTGTGCTCTGGTGGGGACTTCCTGGTACGGGAACAGAATAGCAAAGGAATTCTACGACCCCTTCACTCCTACAAATTCCAGGTGTGCTGTCATCATCATTTTGACCGGGGACTAGAAAGGCTTTGTTTGTCCTTGGGGAGAATCATAACCAAGCTGGGTTTTGCGTAAATTATGCAATATATTACGATTGTGTGAATATTATAGATACGCAATATTTCATGTTTGCAGTTGGGCCTCTATACATAACTTACCATAATCAATGTTTAGTTCTTGATTGATATTGTTATTGAAATGTCTATCTGCAGGTATGAGTTTGGCAAGGCCCTGTTCGTAGGTTGGGGCTCTGCTTGCTTCACCATCATAGGTGGAGCCTTCCTCTGTTGCAACTGCTCCAGTGAAGGCTCAGGAAAGTCCTCCCGCTACCCCCCGAACCGCTCTGCTGCCCCACCAGGCAGAGACTACGTCTAGAGCCTGGGGATATCCAGGAGACCAGGGTCGTGTTCATTAGGGTAGACGTTTCAAAATGTTGTGCAATGGAAATTGAAAGCAAGCCTTTACTTACTGGTCAGGTAGTGCCTTCCCGTTTCACTCCATTTAAGTCCGTTTTCCTCTGTTTTGTGCTGAACATGACCCACCTCCATCCAGTCACTCTCTATTCTGGGTACAGCACTGCCTAGGGTCAAAGCTGTGGTTATTTTTTGTTGATTTGATGGTTGGTTTGGTTTGATTCATGATTTCTGTTATTTTCATTTCTGGTTGTTTTACTGTGAGACACTCCACTAGCAAGCAATATATCCATGATGCATACATACAGTACTCTATGACTATTTTCACACTATCGATTCAACCCAAACTGCACTGTGCTGGCTCTGATGTTTTCTTTTCACACCGTTCATGATTCCAGCAACTATGGTGGATGCGTAACGAGGACAGCACTGTTCAGCTCGGCCCCACTTCGTTCGGCTCAGTAGTGTGAAAATAGTATTTGTGTGTAGTTTGAGATGTACAGTGCATTCGGTAAGTATTTAGACCCCTTGACTTTTTCCACGATTTGTGACATTACAGTCTTATTCTAAAATGGATTAAATTGCCCCCCCCATTTACATAAGTATTCAGACCCTTTATTCAGTACTTTGTTGAAGCACCTTTGGCAGCGATTACAGCCTTGAGTCTTCTTGGGTATGACGCTCCAAGCTTGCCACACGTGTATTTGGGGAGTTTGTCCCATTCTTCTCTGCAGATCCTCTCAAGCTCTTTGTGTTAAATGCTCTACAACAAAACTTTCTTGGTGTCCAACAAGCTTTCTCTGCCTTAACCCTGTTCTGAACACCTCAAAAACAAAGGTCATGTGGTTTGGTAAGAAGAATGTCCCTCTCCCCACCAGTGGGATTACTACCTCTGAGGGTTTAGAGCTTGAGGTAATCACCTCATACGAGTACTTGGGAGTATGGCTAGAAGGTACACTGTCATTCTCTCAGCACATATCAAAGCTGCAGGCTAAAGTTAAATCTAGACTTGGTTTCCTCTATCGTAATTGCTCCTCTTTCACCACAGCTGCCAAACTAACCCTGATTCAGATGACCATCCTACCCATGCTAGATTACGGAGACATAATTTATAGATCGGCAGGTAAGGGTACTCCCGAGCGGCTAGATGTTTTTTACCATTCGGCCATCAGATTTGCCACCAATGCTCCTTATAGGACACATCACTGCACTCTATACTCCTCTGTAAACTGGTCATCTCTGTATACCTGTCGCAAGACCCACTCGTTGATGCTTATTTACAAAATCCTCTTAGGCCTCACTCCCCCCTATCTGAGATATCTACTGCAGCCCTCATCCTCCACATACAACACCCTTTCTGCCAGTCACATTCTGTTAAAGGTCCCCAAAGTACACACATCCCTGGGTCGCTCGTCTTTTCAGTTTGCTTCAGCTAGTGACTGGAACGAGCTGCAACAAACACTCAAACTGGACAGTTTTATTTCCATCTCTTCATTCAAAGACTCATTCATGGACACTCTTACTGACAGTGGTGGCTGCTTCGTGTGATGTATTGTTGTCTCACCTTCCTGCCCTTTGTGCTGTTGTCTGGGCCCAATAATGTACGTACCATGTTGTGCTGCTGCCATGTTGTGTTGCTACCATGCTGTTGACATGTTGTGTTGCTATCATGCTGTGTTTTCATGTGTTGCTGCCATGCTATGTTGTTGTCGTAGGTCTCGCTTTATGTAGTGTTGTGGTGTCTCATGTCGTGATGTGTGTTTTGACCTATATCATTTGTTTTTTTTAAGTATAATTAAATCCCAGCCCCGTCCACGCTGGAGGCCTTTTGCCTTCCGGTAGGCCGTCATTGTAAATAAGAATATGTTCTTAACAGGCTTGCCTAGTTAAATAAAGGTTAAATAAAAATGTATATCAGGGTGGATGGGGAGTGTTGCTGCACAGCTATTTTCAGGTCTCTCCAGAGATGTTCAATCAAGTTCATGTCCAGGCTCTGGCTGGGCCACTCAAGCACATTCATTGGAAGGTGAACCTTCGCCCCAGTCTGAGGTGCTGACCGCTCTGGAGCAGGTTTTCATCAAGGATCTCTCTGTACTTTGCTCCATTCATCTTTCCCTAAATCCTGACTAGTTTCCCAGTCCCTGCTGCTGACAAACGTCCCCACAGTATGATGCTGCCACCACCATGCTTCACCGTAGGGATGGTGACAGGTTAACTCCAGACGTGACACTTGGCATTCAGGCCAAAGAGTTCAATCGTGGTTTCATCAGACCAAAGCATCTTGTTTCTCATGGTCTGAGCCCTTCTCCCCTGATTGCTCAGTTTGGCCTGGCAGCCAGCTCTAGGAAGAGTCTTGGTGGTTCCAAACTTCTTCCATTTAAGAATAATGGAGGCCACTGTGTTCTCGGGGAACTTCAATGCTGCATAATTTTTTGGGTACCCTTCACCAGAACTGTGCCTCAACACAATCCTCTCTCGCAGTTCTACAGACAATTCTTTTGACCTCATGGCTTGGTTTTTGCCTGGACATGCTCTGCCAACTGTGGGACCTTCTATAGACAGGAGCCTTTCCAAATCATGTCCAATCAATTTAATTTACCACAGGTGGGCTCCAATCAAGTTGTAGAAAACTCTCAAGGATGATCAATGGAAACAGGATGCACCTGAGCTTAATTTCTCATAGCAAAGGGTCTGATTACTTATGTAAATAAGATATTTCTGTTTTTACTTTTGTTACATTTGCAAAAATGTCTAAAAACCTGTTTCTGCTTTGTCATTGTGGGTTATTGTGTGTAGATTGCTGAGGATTTTTTATATTTTTTATCCATTTTAGAATAAGGCGGTAACGTAACAAAATGTGGAAAAGGGGTCTGAATACTTTCCGAATTCACTGTAGCTTGCGAATGCTGTGAGCAGTATCTTCTCAAAAATGCACTGAAATACAGTGGCGTAAAGTACTTAAGTAAAAAATACTTTGAAGTACTACTTAAGTAGTTTTTTGGGGTATCTGTACTTTATTATTTATATTTTTGACAACTTTTACTTCACTACATTCCTAAAGAAAATAATGTACTTTTTACTCCATATAGACACCCAAAAGTACTCGTTACATTTTTTATGCTTGGCGTGACAGGAAAATGGTCCAATTCACACACTTATCAAGAGAAAATCCCTGGTCATCCTACTGCCTCTGCTCAGGCGGACTCACTAAACACAAATGCTTCTGAGTGTTGGGGTGTGCCTCTAGCTATCCAAACAAATAAAGAATAAGAACATTTTGCCATTTAGTTTGCTTAATATAAGCAATTTGAAATAATTTATACTTTTACTTCTAAAAGTAAATACTTTTAGACTTTTACTCAACTAGTATTTTACTGGGTGGCTTACTTGAGTCATTTTCTATTAAGGTATCTTTACTTTCACTCAAGTATGACAAATGGATACTTTTTGTACCACTGCTGAAATATAAATGTGATTTATTTTACTGTGCATTTGTGGGTTAGAATATTACAAACAAATAAATAGGATTGGGTGGTTACTATACTCTTATGCAATTTTTTTAATGTAAGAGTTTACCTAAATAGTTTTGTTTACATTGTATTTTCTGAGCTGCATCAAATTATGTCCCATTTTTTTAACCAGATTTTGTTAAGTTTCGTGTGATAATAGATAAATAAACCTTGCTGTTGTTTTTAACGGTAAGGGTTTTTCTTTTATTTAGAGGTCAGGTATTATGAAATGCATATTTCGAGATTGTGTAACACAGTAACTAAATTATATCTATAGTTCTCTCCTGTCTCCCGTTAGCTCCTGCGTTTTATTTTGAAAAGGGAGTTGTCTCGACTTGATTTGTGCGGATATACCTTGTGCCTGCAGTAACACGCCTCTGAGGGTCTTTAGAACATTTGAGAGGAATTTCTAGAAAATAATTTATATTTAAAAATCACCATTGAATTTTCAATAGATATGAACATGAATATCCCACTCTCAATTATGTTGACAATATTCATGTTTATTTAACTGTATCCAAATGTAGACTAAAACTAGTGAAATAAAGAATAAACATTCTCATCCTTGATGTTCCAACATGCGTACTGTAGACAAAACCTTTACTCCTCTCCAAGGAAATCATAGGTAACTTTCTTCCAGATAATATCTTTAGAATGGGTTTCAGTACAGTAGTTGGTTTCAGTAAACAATCCTCAGCGGTAAAACGTGTAACCCCAGGGTTAGGATTTCACGGCACGCCCAGTCATCCTAACAGAGCCAAGATGCTGGGGAGTGACTAAATCAAAAGGTATTCTTCATATCTCCAACAACCTGCCTTTACTTGTTCCTGGAACCTTTTCTCTGCTGGGAGAGGGAGTGGTCCTCTGAATTCAGCCATAGCCATCCAACGTCACCTCTATTCACCATATCCACCCATGTTACAATTCAATCCACTGACACAACTTTACATATGAATGTTAGAGCAGGTAATTATAGTTAAATAACTAAAGTGATATAAAAAAAAGAGATGGTTGTGATTTTTCTATTGAAATAATGCCATGTATGTTCTTAGCACTATCGCTAGGCTGGTGTTTAAAACCCGAGTTGAGTTTTCCATTTGCAGCTGTGCCTCTTTAACTGTCCAGTACAACAGTATAGGACTATAAAGCAAGCGCACATGACCTCCTGGATCTTAAGGGGGTCACAAGAACAGATCAGGTTGGCTATCGACTGATCCAGAAACAGTGCCTAGCTCCAGGGCCCTAGCTCCTATGTACTTCTCAGAGGTCTGAAGAATTTGGATAGGTATGAGCCATTTGTTATCTTTAACCTGATAGGTGGAATGCTAGCCATATTTCTCAAACATATCTACACCTTTCAAATCAACTAAGGTGCTTGGGGGCTGCTGCTAGAGGCAAAGGTTTTCTCTTTTGCACTGATTCCTTAGCAAACAGCACCACCCTCTGGTGCCACCTATAATTTATGTTTAGTATTGTACTAGATGTTCATTGTTCATCAGGAAAAATGGGACAGATATTATTGGGAGATCAAAATTACACTGTAAAGGCCAGTAAGACTGAGGGCATCATTCCAGGGTTTATATCATGAAAACCATGTAGCAACCCAATCAATCTTTCTATATCACGAATAAGCATTCATAAACAACTTATACGATTTTATTACATTCATAAAAATGTATGAAGCATTCATAAACATTAATAAATATGTATTAGCATACATTTCATAAATACTTATTCATGTAAAGGATTATAAAGTGTCAAGAATTGATACGTTAGAAAACTCCCATACCGTGATCTCCAAAGAAAACGCCATACCTACCTGACCATGCCTGCCGCCACAGAGATGCTGTATGTACAACCAGGAATTGCCTTGCAGGTAAAAGACCACTAGAGGACAGCAGAGATCCAAGTTAGATGATTGGATCACACGCCCCTCCTGTGGCGATAAGAGCTACTAGAGATAATTGTGTTGATTATTTATCGTCTTGGGCATTTAAACAAGTGATCCCAGAAGGCTAAACAGCAACGTCTAGCTGGGGAGATAAGCAGGATGAACAAAGTGTGCTAATTGACGACTCTCTCCGAGCTAAATTATCTGAGTTCACACAGAGTTTAGTAACAGTAATTCATTCACATTAGTAGGTTATTTTCTTACACTTGGGGTCAATTTAATTTCAAGATATGACTGTAATCGTTCCATGACTTTTATTGATAGTAGCGAAAAAGGCATTTAGACTGACGAAATGCATTCACACAGCAGCACGTAACACAAGGCATGATAGCCTACCCATGTTAGCATAAATGTATCAGACCTGGATTACATCCAGCTCCTACTAATGCAATCACTCTACAGGTCGAGCGCTGTGCTGCTGTGCTGTTCGCAAATGCAGACATTTCAACTGCATGGCACAGTGTGTCTGGTATGTGTCAAAACTAAATGACAAATGGAAATCCATTGCATCATCAACAGCCCTGTTGCCATGCCATTTTATAGACGCACTCGAAATAGTACAGATGTAGGCTCAGCAGGAAAATTAGGTTTAAAGGGTGGTGTAAAAAGTCTTCTAACGTTTGTAATTTACACTTGAAAAATGTCAGACTTGATTTGCCCTAACAATAATGCATCAACCACTTCAGAAAATGATGTGTGAGGCACTCATTAGATTTATATCTAAATTCGACAAAGTTTCAGAGAAAGATTTTGTCCTTTCCCCTTGCTTTTGAATGAAGCTATACTTGTTCACTGTATCATATAGACTTTGAACAAGTATAGCTTCATTCAAAAGCCAGGAGAAAGGACTATCTCTTTGTCAGAAAACTTTGTTGAATTTAGATTTAAATCTAATGGGTGCCTCACACATCAAGCGTTTTTCTTATCAAAGACACACACAGCTCTGATTCATTCATGTGTGACGGAGCTTTGGAACATTTAAATAATTTCATCCTATTACCCTCAAGCGTGAATTAGCACAGACAACCATAGACATATAATGTTTACCACTCATATTGCCAGGGTTAGAGGTTTCAAGCCTGTTCTGTTAATTCTATTTCTATGTGGACAACTGTGTCACGCGGGGCCATGAGATGAGAAATAGATTCCTCTGAATTACATCCAGACCATAGAACCCCGCTGCCCAACTCTTCTCTTTGCCAAAAGATAATCTATGCTTCGCAGTCTGTGTGAGATACCATAATTTAGCTCAAAGAGGTCGATAAGTGTCAGGGAACAGTTTGTTCAATGTGAGTAGCCTAAAGAGGCCATTGGTGCATTCGCAGACAGCAGTTTATCGACTGTTTGAACAACTTCTTTGGAAAAAGACAAAAGAAGGAATGCTGCATTTCTTGAAGTAAATGATTTTTTACGTTTCCAATAAGGTTCTTGTGAATTCAAGAGACTTAGACAAATAATGAGATGAGAATGGCAAAGGCTTGTACTGTACCATCATGACTTCAGTAAGACATTCATTCTAGTTTAAAAAAAAGACTAAGATACTATTATTTTTGACTGTAGGGCTAGAGGCCATGTATACTCCAAATCCATTGCACAAGCCATTATGTAAATGAACCCATATTACGTCTGATCCTCGCCTGTTGCCATACACCTGCCACTGAGCTTACCTGAAACTGAGCCGCCAACGAGTTCAGCATTTCCTAAGCTCTCCACAGCAGCAGACTCCCTGAAGAAGAATCTGTGGTGACGCTGCTTCTGGATTAACACTTTAAAGTCTGATGATCCGAGCTTCACGGACTGTTCGTAATTTCTCAACGCTCACCTAACGTGACCTCTAATGAACACTTCACATGGGACTGGAAAACCGGAGAGTGTTGGCATTTAGGCTAAAGATTATGTGGGACCACTAAGGGTTAACCGGTTCACCGGTAAACCAGAGAGATTTGGCATTAAGTCCAGAGTCCATGGGTTAAACCAGGCAGAAACACCTGTTAGGAATCTCTATTTGACAAGAAGTGAGATTAGTTGACATTAGTGTACTAGTTGATTAGTGTCTCGTGCCTCCAATCGTCATCACGGACCAAGGATTGTAAATCAAGTGACTGACCCATAACAATAACACTGGGATGGCACAGAAGCTAAGAGGAGAGAGCTGGCCACTGGTATGTCTGATCAGAACGGTAATAATTACCAGTATCTCTGCTTCGTTGAGCCCACATGGTTTTGACAAATTTACTAATTAACTAACTGACTAATTGACCTTCGGGTGATGATACAGTATGTCACCAGCACATACACAGCTAACAGCAGCATTTTCATTATCGAAAAGTTACATACAGAAACTGTATTTTCACAAATTAAATTGTATGTGACATCAACAAGTTATGGTCCATTGCAGTTTGTAATAGTAATAGTAATGGTAACTCACTGCAAAGCCAGTGATCTGACTTTGCAGAAGATAGTGGGGTTTGGGACCCATAGGATCCAACGAAATGAGAACTAGGCTTAAAGAATCAGTGATGTAGGAAACAGGTAACCTATGCATGAGCAAAGATGTGTGCTTTCAGAGGTCAACTCGCATAGGTCAAAACATGTATAATAAGATCATGGCAACTTTGGCAAGACACACCTTAACCTCTCTGGCTTCAGATCATCTTCAACTGTTGGTATTTTTTATTTGAAGCTGAATATGAGTCAACATGGAGAGTTATTTGCAGTCGAGATCATCTTCGTTAAGATAAACTAATGAGATCATGCTCGGGTTGATGTTGATTGCAATTGACTCGGCGTTGCTCAGCGAGTTGGAGTAGTGGGGGTGGGTGGGGAAGGGGGGGCAGACAATCTGAACAGAAGCATCTCCAACAAACAGCATGTCCACAAAGCTCTCATCTCATTCTCAACAGCGTCATGAACTCCCCTGACCTGAACAAGCTGCGGGATCACGATGTACACTGGGAGAGGATGGAGGTTACCACGGCAACGTGTGTCATGCATTATGCCGTGAACTGTGATTATTCACCTCAGCTGGGAAGTTACTGTCTTCATCCGCTCAGCAACGTGTGTGTGTGTCTGTGTGTGTGTGTGCGTGCGTGCGTGTATGCATCCATGCATTTGTGTGTGCGCGGAATACTGTGTGTGCGTGTATGTGTGTCTCTCTCCCTCTTTCATCTGCTTCACACCATTTTGTCACAGTATACTAAAATATAATACTGTGATCGTTTTAACAAGGTGGTCCTTGTTTACATGGACCACTGATGTCACCTAAAAACATCTTCCTGCTCTGCTGTGCTCTAATTGATCACATCATCCCGCCAGCATGTGGCTCATATCATGGGACACAGAAAACCAAAGACACGGATGATCTTTTATCAATAGATTCTTTTCATATCTATCTAGTTCTTTCGGTTGAGTCAGAAAACTTTCAAAAGGACACAGGCTATCAACCTGAGAATGAAGTAGTGCAGTGTCTCTGTACCTCTCTACTTAAATGTCCTCTTCAGCAAGAAACTTTTACATCTCATAGGCCTATGTGAATGTACCTGGTGCTGAAAATATCCACATACTATATCCATCAATGTCGATTTGTCCATACCAGAAAGGCTAAAGGAAAATCTTTAGTGATAGTGAAAACCGTGAAAAAAGATATGCTTCAACAAAACACAGCAGGTGCATTCTTTGTGTAATCAGGCACTAACTATGGAAATGTCACTTATGCTGTATGACATAAGAGGTAAGTAGCATAGATTAATATATCTTCCTGTGATATTTATATCTTGAGAATGGGTCAAACCAGGCTGCCATGGCATTCTGTTTTGAGAGTACAGTTTAAGCACCGGGTTTATGTGACCACTGCTGCTGCTACTCTACCGTGCTAAAGATTACAACACAACATGTAAAGAAAGATTAGCCAAACATGTTACAGTCATTTTGACCTTAGCTCAAGCTAATCATTCACCAAGGTCTCGTTTTTTCCTAACAGAAATAATGTGTAGATCGTATAGATTCCGTACTGTAAACATTCAGCTTTTCTCAGGTCAAGAAAGGGTTAGCCGGCGATAGAAGAAACCTCAACGAGTTAATAGAAGCTGCTGTGGCAGGAAGCCCCGGGAGCCAGCTAAGTTCACGCTGAGCGGAATGTGTACACAGTGTTCCCAACTGATTCAATTTACAGGCAACGTGGGCAGATCAAGCAGTGCTCTGAGGAACGTTGAGAGGGGGAACAGAGAGGGGGAGAGGGGGACAAGCCCCTTGCGAATGACAATGGTCATTGTGAAGGGTGGTGTAACAGTACCACGTGTGTCGCTGCCTGTGACTTTCTTTCTCTTCATCTTTCTCCGTAGGTGTGCTCTCTCAGAAACCCCAAAAGAGAGAGTGCGCAGGTAAAAAAGCAGTTTACTGTTGAGCCTGAGCCCCTTCAGCATCGACTGGAAACTCCAGAGAGCTTCTGTTGCCAAGGCCCATCTCAGGCAATAAACCCACGGGTCACTAAGTGTGCGGCTCCAAGTGATTCATCTGAAATGGGAGCTGGCTACACTGTCCTGCTGGCAACGCAATATTGCTGGGCTTGCAGGGTTTTCATAACCAGAAGAGGCATCCCGATACAAATTATTTGTATGGCTCACTTTCAGATGATGGGATGCAGTGTGAACAGCTCAGGAGTGTTGAACACAATGCTCTCTGTATCTACCAAGCTCAATGTGCCTCTGATTCAGAGGGGTTGCATTAAATGCAGAAGACACATTTCAGTTGAATGCATTCAGTTGTACAACTGACTAGATTTCCCTTTCATGTTGAAGATAGTTACAATCAGAGGAGGCTGGTAGGAGGAGCTATTCGAGGACGGGCTCATTGTAATGGCTGGAATGGAATAAATGGAAAGGTATCAAACATAAGGAAACCACATACGACTCCATTCCTTTAATTCTATTCCAGCCATCACAATGAGCCCATCCTCCTATAGCTCCTCCCACCAGCCTCATCTGGGTAAAATACTGTCATGTCTCTGTGCTAGTTGGGCAGTTAAACCACATGTGAGATAGGACTCTCCTGATATAGAGGTACCATTTTTGTTGCTGTGTGTTAAAGAAAAAAGCCTGGGATAGATATCGAATTTGCAACCCGCACTAAACATAGATTAAGTTGCTATTGAATTGATTTGGCACTGGCAGGAAGGTGGTATTTTGTTTTGCGAGAATGATCGCTGATTGCTATTGACCCATTGTAGCTGTTTCAGACAGAGAGAGTCATGGAACTGATGAGCCCGGAGCTGGGTCTTTTCTAGTCTGAGTTTAAAGTGTGTACTTAATGGGGATGGATGGTATTGGACATTAGGCCTCTCGCTACTGAGCTACTTGATGATAATTATGCATAAAAGGCTAGTTATAGTTTCTGAGGAGGAAAACAAAATTGTGAAGTTGTGGCTTAGACGTTAAAGGGAAAATCAGTAATTCTGATGAGAAATTATAGGGGAGACCTGGGGGTGTGGGGTGTTACTGAGACAAACTGAGAGGGCATGCGTCTGTCTCATGGTGACTATGAGCGATGAATAGTAAATGGGGATTGTAACGGTGAATGGGGAGGGGCCCATGTTATATAACTTGTTTCCAATCACAGTGTGAGCAGAGAAATCCCATGAGAACAGTGCCCAACTACAGAGAGGGCTGATGTACTGTGTACACAACTGACCCCTTTACAGGAAATGTGTTTCCTGCCTTTTCATGAACTTTGTAATAAAAATCTACTGGAAGTTATACTGACATATGTATGTATGTCAGTCTATAATGTAGTTTGTGGTACAGACAACTTCAAATGTTTTCCTTGATGCCACAGGCCTGCCTAAATAACTTTTCTCCTCCAAGCCAAAACGCTGAGCTGACCCTCAACATCTCAAATCAAATTTATTGGTCACATACACATGGTTAGCAGATGTTATTGCGAGTGTAGCAAAATGCTTATGCTTCTAGTTCCGACAGTGCAGCAATATCTAACAAGTAAGATGTAACAATTCTACAACAAATACCTAATACACACAAATATAAGTAAGGAATAGGAATATATAAATATATGGATGAGCAATAACAGAGCGGCATAGACTAAGATGCAATAGATAGTATAGAATATAGTATATACATATGAGATGAGTAATGCAAGATATGTAAACACTATTAAAGTGATATTATTAAAGTGACTGGTGTTCCATTTATTGAAGTGGCCAATGATTTCAAGTCTGTATGTAGGCAGCAGCCTCTCTGTGGTAGTGATGGCTGTTTAACAGTCTGATGGCCTTGAGATAGAAGCTGTCTCTCGGTCCCAGCTTTGATGCACCTGTACTGACCTCACCTTCTGGATGATAACAGGGTGAACAGGCAATGGCTCGGGTGGTTGTTGTCCTTGATGAGCTTTTTGGCCTTCCTGTGACATCAGGTGCTGTAGGTGTCCTGGAGGGCAGGTAGTTTGCCCCCGGTGATGCGTTGTGCAGACCGTACCACCCTCTGAAGAGCCCTGCGGTTGTGGGCGGTGCAGCTGCCATAGCAGGCAGTGATGCAGCCCGAGAGGATGCTCTCAATTGTGCATCTGTAAAAGTTTGTGAGGGTTTTAGCTGACAAGCCAAAGGCTGTTGAAGATGATCCTCCTGAAGCTGTTGCACCTTCTCCACCTCACTGTCTGTGTGGGTGGACCATTTCAGTTTGTCCGGAACTTGAAACTTTCCACCTTCTCCACTGCTGTCCCGTTGATGTGGATAGGGGGGTACTCCCTCTGCTGTTTCCTGAATTCCATGATCATCTCCTTTGTTTTGTTGACATTGAGTGAGAGGTTATTTTCCTGACGCCACACTCCGAGAGCACTCACCTCCTCCCTGTAGGCTGTCTTTGTTGGTAATCAAGCCTACCACTGTTGTATCGTCTGCAACTTTATGATTGAGTTGGAGACATGCATGGCCACGCAGTCATGGGTGAACCAGGAGGGGGCTGAGCACGCACCCTTGTGGGGCCTCAGTATTTGTATTTATTAAGGATCCCCATTAGTACTTTTCCTTGGGTCCAGTAAAATTAAGGCAGTTTATACCATTTTAAAAACATTACAATACATACACAGATTTCACAATACTGCGTGTCCTCAGGCCCCTACTCCACCACTACCACATATCTACAGTACTAAATCCATGTGTATGTATGGTGTGTATGTTATCGTGTGTGTGCGCGTGTGTGTGTGTGTGCACGTGTCTGTGCCAATGTTTTTGTGTTGCTTGAGGATCAGTGATGTGCAGATGTTGTTTCCTACCTTCACCACCTGGGGGCGGCCAGTCAGGAAGTCCAGGACCCAATTGCACAGAGTGGGGTTCAGACCCAGGGCCTCAAGCTTAATGATGAGCTTGGAGGGTACTATGGTGTTGAATGCTGAGCTATAGTCAATGAACAGCATTCTTATATAGGTATTGTCACGCCCTGGTCTAAGTATTTTGTGTTTTTCTTCATGTATTGGGTCAGGCCAGGGTGTGGCATGGAGTTTTTGTATTGTGGTGTGTTTTGTCTGGGGGTTTTGGTGTGTATGTTAGTGGGATTGTAGCTTAGTAGGGTGTTCTAGGAAAGTCTATGGCTGTCTGGAGTGGTTCTCAATCAGAGGCAGGTGTTTATCGTTGTCTCTGATTGGGAACCATATTTAGGCAGCCATATTCTTTGGTTGTATTGTGGGTGATTGTCCTGAGTGTCTTGATGTCCTTGTTAGAGGTTAGTAGACACATGTATAGGCTGTTTTCGTTTATTGTTTTTGTAGTGTTAGTGTTTTGTCGTGTTTACGTTTGTTTAATAAAGATGAATCGCAATCGACACGCTGCAGTTTGGTCCGACTCTCCTTCACCATATGAAAACCGTGACAGGTATTCCTCTTGTCCAGATAAGATAGGGTAGTGTGATGGCGATTGCATCGTCTCTGGACCTATTGGGGCGGTAAGCAAATTTAAGTGGGTCTAGGGTGACAGGTAAGGTGAAGGTGATATTATTCTTGACTAGTGCTATGGGGCGATAGTCATTTAGTTCTGTTACCTTTGCATTCTTTGGTACAGGAACAATGGTGGCCATCTTGAAGCATGTGGGAACAGCAGACTGGGATAGGGAGAGATTGAATAGTGGGGGTGGGGAAGGAGGCAGTGGAACTGGCTTCGAGGTCCAGTTGTGTTAGAGGACGCTAAAGTATACCAGACCTGAAATGTCTTACTCACATCGGCCACGGAGGAGAGCCCACAGTCCTTGGTAGCGGGTCATGTCGGTGGTACTGTAATATCCTCGAATTTGGCAAAGGTGTTTAGTTTGTCTGGAAGCAAGAAGTCGGTGTCCGTGACGTGGCTGGTTTTCCTTTTGTAGTCTGTGATTGTCTGTAGTGCCTGCCATATACAGTGACAAGAAAAAGTATGTGAACCCTTTGGAAATACCTGGATTTCAGCATAAATTGGTCCTAACATTTGATCTGATCTTCATCTAGGTCACATCAACAGACAAACAGTCTGCGTAAACTAATGACACACAAACAAATACACGTTTTCATGTCTTTATTGAACACACTGTGTAAACATTCACAGTGCACGGTGGGAAAAGTATGTGAACCCTTGGATTTAATAACTGGTTGACCCTCCTTTGGCAACAATAACCTCAACCAAATGTTTTTTGTAGTTACGGGTCAGACTTGCACAATGGTCAGAAGGAATTTTGGACCATTCCTCTTAACAAACTCTTTCAGTTCAGCAATATTCTTGGGATGTCTGGTGTGAACAGCTCTCTTGAGGTCATGCCACAGCATCTCAAATCGGGTTGAGGTCAGGACTCTGACTGGGCCACTCCAGAAGGCGTATTTTCAACAGTCATTCTGTTGTTGATTTACTTCTGTGTTTTTGGTCATTGTCCTGTTGCATCACTCAACTTCTGTTAAGCTTCAATTGGTGGACAGATAGCCTTACATTCTCTCACAAAATGTATTGATAAACTTGGGAATTAATTTTTCCGTCGATGACAGCAAACTGTCCAGGACCTGAGACAGCAAAGCAGCCCCAAACCATGATGCTCCCTCCACCATACTTTACAGTTGGGATGAGGATTTGATGTTGGTGTGCTGTGCTGTTTTTTTCTCCACACATAGTGTTGTGTGTTCCTTCCAAACAACTCAACTGTAGTTTCATCTGTCCACATAATATTTTGCCAGTAGCACTGTGGAAAATCCAGGTGCACTTTTGCAAACTTCAGACATGCTGCAATGTTAATGTTGGACAGCAGTGACTTCTTCTGTGGTGTCCTCCCATGAACATCATTCTTTAGTGTTTTACATATCCTAGATTCGTCAACAGAGAAGTTAGCATGTTCCAGAGATTTCTGTAAGTCTTTAGCTGACACTAAGATTCTTCTTAACCTCATTTAGCTGTGCTCTTGCAGTCATCTTTTCAGGATGGCCACTCCTTGGGAGAGTAGCAACAGTGCTGAACTTTCTCCATTTATAGACAATTTGTCTTACCGTGGACTGATGAACATCAAGGCTTTTAGAGATACTTTTGTAAAAATGACAATTTTTGTTACGCAACCATGTCAGATATGATCAATAATTTAACTTTGAAAGATAACACACCAGTTGTAGAAGTAGTATTAATAATAATGTAAATACTGTATATTGTGGTTCCATCTGTATATGTACAACTACACAGACTATAATAATAATAATATGAGAACAATGACAATATTTGTTGTTGTGCAAAGCTGTCATCAAGGCAAAGGGTGGCTATTTTGAAGAATCTCAAATATGAAATATATTGTGATTTGTTTAACACTTTTTTGGTTCCTACATGATTCCATATGTGTTATTTCATAGTTTTGATGTCTTCACTATTATTATACAATGTAGAAAATAGTCAAACATTTTTGACTAGTACTGTATATACACTGAACAAAAATATAAAAGCAACATGCAACAATTTAAAAGATTTTACTGCGTTACAGGTCATATAAGCCAATCAGTCAATTTAAATACATTCATTAGGCCCTTATCTATGTATTTCACATGATTGGGAATACAGATATACATCTGTTGGTCACAGATACCTTAAAAAAAAGGTTGGGGCGTGGATCAGAAAACCAGTTGGTATCTGGTGTGACCACCATTTGCCTCATGCAGTGTGACACATCTCAAACCAAATTGTGTTGGTCACATACACATATTTAGCAGATGTTATTGTGGGTGTAGCAAAATGCTTGTGTTCCTAGCTCCAACAGTGCAGTAGTATTTCCTTCGCATAGAGTTGATCAGGCTGTTGGTTGTGGACTCCTCTTCAACGGCTGTGTGAAATTGCTGCATATTGACGGGATCTGGAAAACACTGTCATACACGTCAATCAAGAACATCCTAAACACGCTCAATGGGTGGTGACATGTCTGGTGAGTATGCAGGCCATGGAAGAACTGAGACATTTTCAGCTTCTAGGAATTGTGTACAGATCCTTACGAAATGAGGCTGTTCATTATCAAGCTGAAATATGAGGTGATGGCGGCGGATGAATGGCACGACAATGGGCCTCAGGATCTCATCACAGTATCTTTGTGCATTCAAATTTCCATTGGTAAAATGCAATTGTGTTTGTTGTCTGTAGCTTATGCCTGCCCATACCATAACCCCACCGCCACCATGGGGAACTCGGTTCACAATGTTTACATCAGTAAACCGCTCAGCAACATGACACCAACCGCTCTGCCTGGTACAGTTGAAACTGGGATTAATCCGTGAAGAGCACACTTCTCCAGCATGCCATTGACAATCTAAGGTGAGCATTTGCCCACTGAAGTCAGTTACGACGCCGAACTGCAGTCAGGTCAAGACCCTGGTGAGGACGACGAGCATGCAGAAGAGCTTCCCAGAGACGGCTTCTGACAGTTTGTGCAGAAATTCTTCGGTTGTGCAAACCCACAATTTCATCAGCTGTCCGGATGGCTGGTCTCAAATAATTCTGCAGGTGAAGAAGTGGCCGGGTGGACGTACTGCCAAATTTACTAAAACGATGTTGGAGGTGGCTTATGGTAGAAAAATTTACATTCAATTATATGCCAACAGCTCTGTTAGACATTCCTGCAGTGTTGACATCTGTGGCATTGTGTTGTGTGACAAAACTGCACATTTTAGAGTGGCTTTTTATTGTCCCCAGCTTAAGGTGCACCTGTGTATTGATCATGCTGTTTAATCAACTTCTTGATATGCCACACCTTTTAGGTGGATGGATTATTTTGGTGAAGGAGAAATTCTCACTAACAGGGATGTAAACAAATTTGTGCACAAAATGTTAGAGAAATATGCTTTTTGTGCATATGGAACATTTTTTGGATCTTTTATTTCAGCTCATGAAACATGGGACCAACATTTTACTGAACAAAATATAAATGCAACATGTATAGTTGACAATGTTTTCTCTGTAATCTTTCATGGAGCAAAGACCTTTAGGGACTGGGGAGAAAAAGAAAGCTGTGAAAATGACCCAATGTGTTTCCGATAAGATTTCAGTTCGACTTCAATGCATATTTTACCTGGTTTAAAAACGATCACCTTTGGTTTTATGATGAAGATGGAAGCTCTACAGATGGTATCTAACTGAGCATTGTATTCTATTGAGATGCAGGAAGAAAAAATGCCTATTTCTTCACTCCTGTTCCCAAGTCCAAATTTAACCTACTTTTAGTTCTTCATTTTACTGTAAGAAATGCTTAATTCTACAGGGGTTATCATTAAGGCTATGTGAGAGGTTATAGATCTACAGTCAGTGTCCAGATTTCAGTTTCCATGTAACCCTTCTTATCAGGAAGCTACAGTTCCCTTGACATGCCATAGGCCTATTTGAAGTCTCGTTTTGTGACTGTTAAATTTGTATAGTGCCTCACAATCATCACACTGCTATCGTCCTCTTTTATCACTTCCCCAAATCTTTTCCAAATGTTACTTTTCTGGTCCTCCCTTCTCTTTATTTTGGACTCTGCTTTCACAGCTTTTGTTTTATTCAATTAAACTTCAAAAATGTCATTTTTGCCTCTGTGGATTTACCCCTTCCCAAAGTAACTATTTGGCGATTGGCTGTGTACTGTAGGCTATCTGGCACATTTAGTTAAGCCCTGAAGCTTTGTTTTATGCACTAACACCAGATAACATGAAATAAAAACCTCAATGTAGCCTATATAAAGTGCACAAGAATTATACAATTTTGGATTTTTTAAGGTATTGTTTATCTTTATTCAACGCGCCCGCCACCTGTCCTTCAGCGTCATAGCGCCCGCCACCTGTCCTTCAGCGTCATAGCGCCCGCCACCTGTCCTTCAGCGTCATAGCGCCCGCCACCTGTCCTTCAGCGCCATAGCGCCCGCCACCTGTCCTTCAGCGTCATAGCGCCCGCCACCTGTCCTTCAGCGTCATAGCGCCCGCCACCTGTCCTTCAGCGTCATAGCGCCCGCCACCTGTCCTTCAGCGTCATAGCGCCCGCCACCTGTCCTTCAGCGCCTAGCGCCCGCCACCTGTCCTTCAGCGCCATAGCGCCCGCCACCTGTCCTTCAGCGTCATAGCGCCCGCCACCTGTCCTTCAGCGCCATAGCGCCCGCCACCTGTCCTTCAGCGCCATAGCGCCCGCCACCTGTCCTTCAGCGTCATAGCGCCCGCCACCTGTCCTTCAGCGTCATAGCGCCCGCCACCTGTCCTTCAGCGCCATAGCGCCCGCCACCTGTCCTTCAGCGTCATAGCGCCCGCCACCTGTCCTTCAGCGTCATAGCGCCCGCCACCTGTCCTTCAGCGTCATAGCGCCCGCCACTTGTCCTTCAGCGTCATAGCGCCCGCCACCTGTCCTTCAGCGTCATAGCGCCCACCACCTGTCCTTCAGCGTCATAGCGCCCGCCACCTGTCCTTCAGCGTCATAGCGCCCGCCACCTGTCCTTCAGGGTCATAGCGCCCGCCACCTGTCCTTCAGGGTCATAATATTTAATGACCCTAAACCCATCCGCCATGCGAATATAACCGAGTCAAGCCGTGCATCACTAGTTCGAACCATTCACTTTGAAAGGTTCACCATTGATTTATACAAAGAACAGTTTCCAAAAGTTGAGCCAACATAGTGTAGTTAAAACACTTTCCTGCAGGACCAATGTTAGCTATATTTGCATATGCAACAGTAGTGTCAATGTGTGCTTTGTGAAACGTGATACAACTGTAGTGTTTACATAACCCATCACACTACCCAAATACATTGAAGGCCATGACTACCAGAGAGCTAAAATAGCTTTTCAGAAACCCACCGACATGCCATTAGGTTAAAAACAGCTCCAAAGGCATTCATTGACTGACATTTAGCTAGCTGTAGGGTGATCTGAGTGATAGTTTACATAAGCCAAACAAAAATCACTCTTACAGTCTAGTCTGGAAAACCCGACCCTAGGGAAGCACAGTGACTAGGATCTGCTTTCAATGAAGGACTTCTTTGGACTCCAACCATGTCACTGTCTATGTCGATAAGGGCAAAAAAAATCTGGGGAATCTCCCAACAAATCATAAGGCAGATCTGTCAGAAAGTTGCGATTCAAAACCTAAGTTTGCATGCAAAACCTGTGCAGTGGTTTTAGTTAACGTACTTGATGCAAATTAGCCACTTGTGAAATGCACTCATTAAAAATAACCTCTGTGATCTCAGTCTTGCTAGCTACTATTTTGTATTTTATTCAAGCGGATAAAGTAGTGATGTAGGCAGTGACGTGGTTCCTCCATGTCATAAGGAGTCCATCATTGAAACCAGACCCTAGTCAGTGACTGTTTTGCCTAGGGCAACTTACAGACTGGGCATGTACAGATGTGGGATCTTAATTCGATCACTCTTTTGTTGTGGAGAATTTTACTGCACAACAGGAAATGCAAACTTGTGGTATATTTGAGTTTTAAAATGGATTCTAAAGTTTGTAATTTCCACTTTGAAATTGCAGACTTGATTTGCCCTATGAAAAATGTAACAACTCCTACACAAATGTCCATTAATTATAATCCACCTTCCCTAATGCTGCACGATTATTTTCCTGCTGTAGAAAACTGGTTAAAATGAAGATTCTACATCTGTATGGCTTAGAATAAGCAAGAGTAACTGAACGTAGAGACAGTTGAATAAACAGCAAGCTACAGTGAGCCAGTGGGAAAGGTCATAGGAAAAATGAGAGAGATTGTGAACGTTCATGCTTAATTACAGTACAATGCAGTCCTTTGTGAGTCATGACGCCGCTAAAGGCTAACCGCTCATGTTGGCAACCAGGCCTCCGAGCCACGCACCTTGTGGAAAAAAAAAGAAATACAAATTGTGAAACAAGAATCTGACATTACAGAAAGTGCAAGCACAAGCATTTCGCTGCACCCGCAATAACATCTGCTAAACATGTGTATGTGATGAATAAAATGCGATTTGAAGAGGTCACTAGGTAATGACCTGAGATACGACCTCACCAATGATGTTCATACCTAATTTACTCACTCACTCTCCAAATCACAAACCATTTCCATCCAACCTTTTAATGCGGATAAAGTACATGTCATATAAAAAAAATGTAACGACAGGCCTGATGGAAACAGAAACCGTTTCGGTAAAGTTTTCAAATGTTGACAAAACAAAATACTCTAGGAAAGGTGATATCTTTTTGTACGGGTAAAATGAATTATGCAAGAAATGTCGGTGGAAATGCGCAATTATTTATATAATAAGCATCATATTGGAGTAACGCGATGACGTATTGTATGGTTACCCCAGTACCAATAGACGGAAAAACACTTATGATTATGACAAACTTCACTGGGTGGTAATAGTGTAAGGGTGATGCGCCTTTCCTATAATTATCAATCAAGGGTTTTATTATAGTGACATGATAATCCATGTTTATCTGCAGTTTGACAAATAAAAATAATCTCGATCTTTTGTCCATAATAATAATCTCATCATCTAGGTTGTGTGCTCTAGCCAACTGCGCGCAGTTAGTGATGTTGGCTAGAGAGCACGTGCCAATAGCGCGCACATTCGCTATATAACGCAACATGTTTTGTGTGAACACCTTCACATACTTTTATCGGCTACAGGAACATTTGGTGGGAAACACATTACTGGTGGGAAAATGCGCATATTTTTTTATTGGGATTTTGGAATATTCGCATTAAAATCTGTTGCCAATTGGATGGAGAAAAAAAATTAAAGCTGCACACTAAGGAGCTCAGATCCAATAATAGAATTAACCTAATAACCAACGTTTCAACAGACAAGCTGTCCTCATCAGGGTATAATGACAAAGGCTGCGGGGTGACTAGTTTATATAGTGTCAAAGGACACACAGGTGTCTGTAAACATGGCCGGTTGTGGCTTGATATCGTTGGTTAATTTTCAGATATAAATAGAACATACAAAAAACATGAATGGATAGCATGCGACCACAGATACAATTTGGCTACATAAGCCTACAAACATTTACAATGAATAGCAAAATCACAATAATCACAAGAATGGCTTCAGATCAAAGTCTACGTTGAGACCGAGGGGAGCAATGGTCTTTAAATTAAAGATCCAGGCAGCCTCTCGTTTTAACAATAAATTGTCAAGGTCACCCCCTCTCCTAGGGAGGGTGAGGGTGTTCGATGCCGATATGATGTAGGTACGAATTTGAGTGGTTCGCTTCCAAAAAGTGGGCTGCAACTGGGTATGTCAAGTTTTTGTACCTAATGGAGCTACGATGCTCTGAGATTCCAATTGGATGGAAACCTAGCTAATGTCAAATAACATATTTGGATCATTCAGTGATTGAATCCACCCATTTTTATTTATTTATTTTTATTTCACCTTTATTTAACCAGGTAAGCAAGTTGAGAACAAGTTCTCATTTACAATTGCGACCTGGCCAAGATAAAGCAAAGCAGTTCGACACATACAACGACACAGAGTTACACATGGAGTAAAACAAACATACAGTCAATAATACAGTAAAAAAAACAAGTCTATATACAATGTGAGCAAATTAGGTGAGAAGGGAGGTAAAGGCAAAAAAGGCCATGGTGGCAAAGTAAATACAATATAGCAAGTAAAACACTGGAATGGTAGTTTTGCAATGGAAGAATGTGCAAAGTAGAAATAAAAATAATGGGGTGCAAAGGAGCAAAATAAATAAATAAATTAAATACAGTTGGGAAAGAGGTAGTTGTTTGGGCTAAATTATAGGTGGGCTATGTACAGGTGCAGTAATCTGTAAGATGCTCTGACAGTTGGTGCTTAAAGCTAGTGAGGGAGATAAGTGTTTCCAATTTAAGAGATTTTTGTAGTTCGTTCCAGTCATTGGCAGCAGAGAACTGGAAGGAGAGGCGGCCAAAGAAAGAATTGGTTTTGGGGGTGACTAGAGAGATATACCTGCTGGAGCGTGTGCTACAGGTGGGAGATGCTATGGTGACCAGCGAGCTGAGATAAGGGGGTACTTTACCTAGCAGGGTCTTGTAGATGACATGGAGCCAGTGGGTTTGGCGACGAGTATGAAGCGAGGGCCAGCCAACGAGAGCGTACAGGTCGCAATGGTGGGTAGTATATGGGGATTTGGTGACAAAACGGATTGCACTGTGATAGACTGCATCCAATTTGTTGAGTAGGGTATTGGAGGCTATTTTGTAAATGACATCGCCAAAGTCGAGGATTGGTAGGATGGTCAATTTTACAAGGGTATGTTTGGCAGCATGAGCAATGGTCATATATTGTCTAAACTGTTCAATGATGCCTTCATGAGAGACCGTCTCACTATTCATTGCTTGATTAGACAAATTAGATCTAAATGCATTACTATTTACGTTAATTAGGACGGAAAGGCCATAATTAATTTAGATACACAATGCTCAAAAGCAAATGATTATGTAAACTGTGCAGTAATGAGGATGAACCCAGATAAAATGCATGAAAGGCCACAAATATTAGATGGTCACATTTTGATCAGTTCAAACCACTTACAGTGATTCAATCTTCTGTACTTACCGAAGTTAAACTCAATAGTAGTTTATGGGCTATGTTGTCATATGATTTCTCTGATAGGATATCAACATTTTACTCAACTTATGTCACTCTGTAACAATTGAAGCACCTAATGAGTGTCCTAGGGACAGGCATGATGAAGGGTCATGACAGCTCAGCTTCTAGAACATTAGACTTATACCCAAAAACCTCATGCTTCTCCCTCATTTCATTACAGTATGTAGAACTCCAAATATTGCAGTTTCACCTGGACGAGGACAACAATAATTAAACCAAACAGACCAGCATGAACCCCAAGTGGAGAAAGCATAGACATCCAATGGGCAAACAGAGAGAGGAGGGGAACAAAAGTATGTTATTCTTTCTAGGTGACAGTAATGCCTTGAATACACTAGTTTGGCTGTAACTAATGCTAGCAATAGCATAGCTGGCTAATCCTGGCAGAACAATCAGTTGTTTAATTTATGAACATTTAGTGAAATGACAGACTGATTGATGTAACTATTTGCAACAGCTGTTATTTTGACATTATAACCACTCTATAAATGTATTTCTGACAGGTAAATGAACCTTAGTTTAAGGTTTAATCTGTGGGAGCCGGCTGTGATGTCATGAAGAGTGTACCATCCTTGTGTAACCTGAAAATCCCTCTTATGAAAACTTAAGAGTGAATGTAATTAAAAGTAACAGTGTATCAACCAACATGTTTTTCTAATTTGATATGTTGTCACTTTTCAGTGATAGAAACAAACTGAGTATGAATACCAATGCATATGCTCTTCTGAATGTCATCTGCATTGCCCATAGCTAGACTGAGATCAGTTCTATTCGTCTGAGCCCTGCATCGCTCCCCCAGGCCACTTCTATAGTATACATCTATGTAGGCTAGCATGTACCCTAGCAGGCTATAGTACCTTCAGTGCATCCTGCTGAGGGGAGAACGGCTCATAATAACGTCCGGAACGGAGCAAATGGAATGGCATTAAGCACATGGAAACTCGTTCCACTGATTCCGCTCCAGTCATTACCACGAGCCCGTCCTCCCCAATTAAGGCGCCACCAACCTCCTGTTCTGTATACTGCAAAGCCAGCTCATCTCCAAATATGCTGAGCATGGATACTGTATTTCATTGGCTCACTGAAATGGATCAATTATCAGCTGGGCCTTTTTATAGGTCAGTGGGTAGTCTAATCCTGAGATCACAGATGGCTTTACACTTAGCCTATCTGTGTCATCAGTCATGTGACAGATACACTTTCCACTTCCTGGTAAAATGCGGACTGGATTTACCTGCTTTCTTGTGCAAGCACGTCTGATCTCATCTCATCAAACAACTTAGTGGTGTTGCTTGAGGACGGACTTCATTCACAGTAACCTTCCCAGTGAGCACCATCCAACGCTCACTGGTTTGTCATCAAATTACATCAATAAAATATTCAGGACAATGTACTAAACGGATTAAGTGGACAATGGCAGTGCTTTAAACTCTCAGTGGCCCGAGTTTGTGTCTGTCTGTTCTCGTCCACTTTAATTGCTAACCTCTCCAGTCTCCTTGCTTATTTGGCTCTCTTTGAGAATATGATGATTCTAGTGCTAGACAAGACAAGTGAAATGTAATGTTCTCGATCAAATGTAAAAACAAAAACCACTAAATATGCAACTACAGTTATTAGCAGACCTGGGTTTGAATACTATTTTAAATCTTGCAAATCATTTGAGTGTTTGCTCTAGCCTGCCTGGAGTGCCAGATGGGTCCGTGTTTGCAGTTTTGGGGAAAATCTGCCGCCAATTGGTTGGAAACCTAGCTACTGTGTTGATTTTAATACATGGTTGATAGTCCAGCATATAGGCCTAGACTAAATAGCTGGTATTTGACCCCCGCCCCTCCCCCCTCCTTTCCCACAATTGATTTTTACATTTTATTTCACTACCCACCTGTACAGTAGGTGGCGCTAATACACCAATAGGTATAGTCTGCCATAAAACCTCGAGAAGAAGAAAAGGCGCCAGTGAATTCATGCTGTCCTTTCCCATCCATTTAAATTGTTAAATGCGCATAGGCTGATCGTTACTGCTTTGCCTAGCTTGAAGTAGCTTTATCCGTTGCATTTTTCACATGCGTATTGGCTAAACATATTGTGTGTGTAAACCTGGGGTAAGCTCTGCACATTTGGCCGTTTGTACATAATTTGGCGCTCGCATCCTTTGAACTGAATGAACATGTTGTGTGTATAAACCTGGGGTAAGCACACACAACCTGACAAATGGACAATATGCTGCACCTCAAACAACTTTCCAAGTTGGAAGAGACATTTGCAGTGTTCAAAGAGTGGAAGGTCAACTATAATGAAACATGAGACAGAGACATACAGGAGCTCTACAAGACATGACTTTATTCATGACAGGAAACAACTATCCCCTTGTGTATCTTGGCAACATTGCTATTTACATTTGGTGGAAATTGTTTGTCAATTTCAGTTAATAGCCTACTGTGCGTTACTCTGGTTGTTGGAGCTATATGTTGTGTGGAGAACCTGGGTTTTATCAAGGTTTATTTGTGGGTAAATCTGGCTTAGATAGTAGCCAGTGCCTACCCAGACACCAACCTCACCGCACGTCACGGGTCAGTAGGTAGGTTTTTGTGTAGTGGCCTTTTAAGTGACCCTAGAAATGGAGTGGAGGACATCCTGTAAACAAGTTGTGTTGCATTTGAACTAGACATGTTGGCAACCCCACAAGACATGCCACAAGAGGTCTCTTCACAGTCCCCAAGTCCACAACAGACTATGGGAGGCACATAGTACTACATAGAGCTATGACTACATGGAACTCTGTTCCACACACATACGACAACATACGCACTATACATACACATGGATTTGGTACTGTAGATATGTGTTAGTGGTGGATTAGGGGCCTGAGGGCACTCACTGTGTTGTGAAATCTGTGAATGTATTGTAATGTTTTAAAATGGTATAAACTGCTTTAATTTTGCTGGACCCCAGGAAGAGTAGCTACTGCTTTGGCAGCATTACAAATACAAACTCGCATTCATTGTCAGCACAAAGACAGGTGTTTCAGTTAGCTCCAGTTTGATATGTACTGTATGTGAACATTGGGTTGCTGTTGTTGTTTTACATTGATATAGTCCTTCATTCTATAATTACATTTCGGGTCAAATCAAATATGGCCAATTTCAAATACTGTTGAAATCAATTGCTTAGAACTCCATTTATGTTCAGGTCAATGGATTGGGTAACTTGATATCTTGGTGAGGGTCATGTGAAGCAACTGTGAGTGTGTCAGGTTAATTTGGTATCATTGAGTGGAATCCACCTGCTGACCCATGGACCAGCATAAGGCTAGATATCCTTTCACAGCCAACTGGTGCACTGCTTATGGGAAGGATCTTCCAGTTATCTAATTAGTAGCTAACAAGCTCATTGAAATAATAAATAACTGAATAGACACTGTGGTTGACTGGATAGAAGTTGGTAGATAGCTCAGTAGTTTGCTTTGTATCCACCTGGCTTTCAAGTTGGTTAGCTAATGGTTTTGCAAAGTAATAGTAATAATGTTATGGGGATGTGATTCTGAGCAGGCAAGCACATTGAGCAGTCACTCAATCACTTGTATTTAGAAACTTTTCTATTATTAGATTTATTAGGTAAGAGGATACGTGGGTTAACCAAGGGTCATTCTAAACTATGTTAACAAGCTCTTGATTGGGATCACTTTAAAGCTTTCTTGCAAAACATGCAAATCCAACTATAGGCTTACTGGTGGCAAACGTCAGCAAACAAAAGCTGTTAAGGAGCCTTTTGGTCCTAGACTTGGTGCTCCGGTACCGCTTGCTGTGCGGTAGCAGAGAGAACAGTCTATGACGGGTGACTGGAGTCTTTGACAACTTTTTGGGCCTTCCTTTGACACCGCCTAGTACAGTATATAGGTCCTGGATGTCAGGAAGCTTGGCCCCAGTGATGTACTGGGCCGTATGCACTACCCTCTATAGCACCTTACGGTCAGATGCCGAGCAGTTGCTATACCATGTGGTGATGCAACCGGTCAAGATGCTCTCGATGGTGCAGCTGTAGGCAGAACTTTGAGGATCTGGGGACCCATGCCAAATCTTTTCAATCTCCTGAGGGAGAAAATGTGTTATGTTCCTCTTCACAACTGTTTTTGTGTGTTTGGACCATGATTGTTTGTTGGTGATGTGAACACCAAGGAACTTGAAACTCTCGACCTGTTCCATTTCAGCCCCGTCGATGTTAATGGGGGCCTGTTCAGCCCTCCTTTTCCTATAGTCCACGATCAGCTCCTGTGTCTTGCATCACACACAGTGTTTTGTGGCATAACTGCAGCCTGGGGTTCGATCCCGTGACGGGGTGGCGCACAATTGGCCCAGCATCGTCCGGGTTAGGAGAGGGTTTGGGCTCATCGGGCTCTAGCGGGTTACGCAAGCGAGTGTTAAGGAGCAGGGCTTGAAGGGTCATGTTTCGGAGGACGCATGACTCGACCTTCGCCTCTCCTCAGCCTGTTGGGGAGTTGCAGCATTGAGACAAGATCGTAATAACGAAAAAGGGGGTAAAAATAAAAATATATATATTTTAAAAATAAGTAACTTTCAGCCAGTTTTGTAGTATTCGAGAACGGTCTTGAGTCCAGTCTCGAGACCACATATTGAGTGTCTCGGTCTTGTCTCGGTGTCGGACAGTGAGGACCCTAATTTCTTTCCGGAGACCAGAGGAATAAAAAAACTCATTATCAGCTTCCATTCAGTCAGCGCATAAAACCGCTTCAACAGGCCAAATACATACACTCCTTTCTTGAAACATTTATCTTAACAGTCTTTACATCTATTATAGACATGTTTGCACAGTGGTGAACCTATAGGCCTTCAGTGGTAAACCTATAGGCCTTCAGTGGTAAACCTATAGGCCTTCAGTGGTAAACCTATGGGCCTTCAGTGGTAAACCTATAGGCCTTCAGTGGTAAACCTATAGGCCTTCAGTGGTAAACCTATAGGCCTTCAGTGGTAAACTTATAGGCCTTCAGTGGTGAACCTATAGGCCTTCAGTGGTGAACCTATAGGCCTTCAGTGGTGAACCTATAGGCCTTCAGTGGTAAACCTATAGGCCTTCAGTGTGTGACAGGTTAGTACAGTGGTGAACCTATAGGCCTTCAGTGGTGAACCTATAGGCCTTCAGTGGTAAACCTATAGGCCTTCAGTGGTAAACCTATAGGCCTTCAGTGGTAAACCTATAGGCCTTCAGTGGTAAACCTATGGGCCTTCAGTGGTAAACCTATAGGCCTTCAGTGGTAAACCTATAGGCCTTCAGTGGTAAACCTATAGGCCTTCAGTGGTAAACTTATAGGCCTTCAGTGGTGAACCTATAGGCCTTCAGTGGTGAACCTATAGGCCTTCAGTGGTGAACCTATAGGCCTTCAGTGGTGAACCTATAGGCCTTCAGTGGTAAACCTATAGGCCTTCAGTGTGTGACAGGTTAGTACAGTGGTGAACCTATAGGCCTTCAGTGGTGAACCTATAGGCCTTCAGTGGTAAACCTATAGGCCTTCAGTGGTAAACCTATAGGCCTTCAGTGGTAAACCTATAGGCCTTCAGTGGTAAACCTATAGGCCTTCAGTGGTGAACCTATAGGCCTTCAGTGGTGAACCTATAGGCCTTCAGTGGTAAACCTATAGGCCTTCAGTGGTAAACCTATAGGTCTTCAGTATGTGACAGGTTAGTACAGTGGCGAACCTATGGGTCTTCAGTGTGTGACAGTGGTGAACCTATGGGTCTTCAGTGTGTGACAGGTTAGTACAGTGGTAAACCTATAGGCCTTCAGTGTGTGACAGGTTAGTACAGTGGTAAACCTATAGGCCTTCAGTGGCGAACCTATAGGCCTTCAGTGGCGAACCTATAGGCCTTCAGTGGCGAACCTATAGGCCTTCAGTGGTGAACCTATAGGCCTTCAGTGTGTGACAGGTTAGTACAGTGGTGAACCTATAGGCCTTCAGTGGCGAACCTATAGGCCTTCAGTGTGTGACAGGTTAGTACAGTGGTGAACCTATAGGCCTTCAGTGTGTGACAGGTTAGTACAGTGGTGAACCTATAGGTCTTCAGTGTGACAGGTTAGTACAGTGGCGAACCTATAGGCCTTCAGTGTGTGACAGGTTAGTACAGTGGTGAACCTATAGGCCTTCAGTGTGTGACAGGTTAGTACAGTGGTGAACCTATAGGCCTTCAGTGTGTGACAGGTTAGTACAGTGGTGAACCTATAGGCCTTCAGTGTGTGACAGGTTAGTACATTGGTGAACCTATAGGCCTTCAGTGTGTGACAGGTTAGTACATTGGTGAACCTATAGGCCTTCAGTGTGTGACAGGTTAGTACGGTGGTGAACCTATAGGCCTTCAGTGTGTGACAGGTTTGTGGTTCTGAAAGGACAGCAACCGTAATACCAGTGAACTCATGTAGGAGAGCACTTTTTGTAAAATACAAAGGGCCAGTGGTGTAGTGGAGGGTATATGCAGGTATAAGCCATATACCCACTATTTTTTTCAGTGGGCATTGTGTATACTCACTTCTTAATCCCTATTGATGCGTATTTAAGTAGTGTAGTGGAGGTATACAACGTGTCAATTATGTAGGACAATAGAGAAATCATGCACCAAGTAACCTACACAACAATCGCAAAGCTTGTGAAATATATTCACATCTGCGCTGCACATATAGCCTAATATCATCTACAGGCAGCATGAGTGTGCAGCTCTCAACTGGTTTTGGCATGGAGCAGCTCACAGAAGAATAACAACGGCAGCTGATAGGGTAAGAAGATGTTTCAATTTATGATATATACCAGTAAATGCTAACTAAGGCAACAATGGGTATGCAAACCAGGTATTGAAAAAGTTTAGTCCGAAGTGTTGGTTAGTAGGCTATTTGTGATAGTAGGCTATTTGTCATCATGCGCTGTTTGCATCAGGGGCATAGACATGGATGGGTCTGGGTGGACACAGGCCCACCTACTGGTTAGCCAGGCCCTGACAGGCCCACCCAATCAGATTGATGTGGTTTAAACACTTCTTCAGGATCGGTGGGTCCCCCACGTGACGGTTGAGCTAACGTAGGCTAATGCGATTAGCATGAGGTTGTATGTAACAAGAACATTTCCCAGGACATAGACATATCTGATATTGGCAGAAAGCATACATTCTTGTTAATCTATCTGCACTGTCCAATTTACAGTAGTTATTACAGTGAAATAATACAATGCCTTTGTTTGAGGAGAGTGCACAGTTATGAACTTGAAAAGTTAATAATAAACCAATTAGGCACATTTGGGCAGTCTTGATACAACATTTTGAACAGAAATGCAATGGTTCATTGGATCAGTCTAAACCTTTGTACATACACTGCTGCCGTCTAGTGGCCAAAATCTGAAATTTCACCTGGGCTGGAATAATACATTATGGCCTTTCTCTTGCATTTCAAAGATGATGGTACAAAACAATAAAAAATTGTTTTTTTCTTTTGTTTTATTTTACCAGATCTACTGTGTGTTATAGATCTGCCCTACATTCATTTCACTTTTCCACAAACTTCAAAGTGTTTCCTTTCAAATGGTATTATGAATATGCATATCCTTTCTTCAATGCCTGAGCTACAGGCAGTTAGATTTGGGTATGTAATTTTAGGCGAGCATTTTTAAAAAGGGTTCGAGGTTTTAAGGATTATTGTGGATTTAGATTTCTTTATTTTTTTCTATTTAAAAAAAAGTGACTTTGAGAGTGAAAACCTGAAAAATCTACAGGAAAACTCATTAAAAAAACTGTATTTTTCGCACAGGGTGCCTGTCCTTCGTTGAGCGGGCTTTTTGTGAACTTATCTAAGTGGTTGCTTGTCAATTTTTTTTTTTTAATTGTCATATTCTTCCTGGGGGTATATATGAACATATTTTAATAAGATTTCATGTCACTAAATGCTGTCAGTTCCACTTCGACAAGTTCAAATGCAACAATGCAAATGCAACAATGTTTCACACACACACACAAGTTATTTTAATAGAGATGGCTAACAACAGCAAGCGTGCTGCAATAAAAAACACAGTTCCACTCATCAGATTACGATCAGTTGAAACTTAACTTCTTGTTGAAAGTTATTCTTGAAAAGGGAGAAGCTAACAAATTAGCAAGAACACCCTCTTTGATAACACCTGCTGCAGCCGCTGCAAACTAGCCAACAACAAAAGCTAGCTAGCTAGACCGTGGGAAAACTACTGCTCGCTATTGCGCAGTGACCTCTTAGCCTTCAAGAAGGCAGAAGTTTCCATAGGTTTTTGTAAAAACGGTCCCACCCATATACAATTGAATGGCAGATGCCTTTACCTAGCTTCTGATGGCCTGGCCAATGGCTGACTTAGCTAGCTGTATTTATCTCCCCAGAGACTAGCAAAGAAATATCCTGATTGGATTTGTTTCTTTTCAGTCTTAACCCTTTCCTTTCCAACAAAAACTGAAGAGATTCAATCATAGTATCATTAAAAACCACACTATAATTATTGTATAAATCCTTAGCCCTTCTCTGAAGGTGTAGAATGCCCATTGTTCTCCACTGTGTAGGTTAGTAATAATTTGTAGTGGCTCTATTTTCCCTTAGCATGCATTATTTCACTCTTCTGATGTCTAAAGAGTCAATTTGTTCTGCAATATGAACACAGAAATACTGGACATTTTGAAATCAATTTGTGGTGGTGATTTGACAAAATTACAATCATGGTTGTTCTGGACCTGTTCATTGTTTAGCACCCCTTAGTGGCAGTTTAAGTGCAGCAGTGTAGAATTGACCTGTTTGTCATATGACAGGAAGCAGTTTCAAGAAGTGAAGCAATGTGTAAGATGTGCAAGTGTGACAGAGTAGTTGCAATCCTTCAATATACTTCTTTATAAGCTTTGTAAGACGCAATGTCTGTAATAACATTTGTTTATTAACACAAGATAAATGTTTACCACATAATTTATGTTTCTGTAAAGGATGTAGAATTGAGTTAGCTGTTAGCTACTTTGCATTATATTCAGTGCTATTTCTCCCTAGGGTAGGGTGACCAGACGTCAACCATTTACCGGGGACAGTCCCCATTTTTGGTGGCCTGTCCCTGGCTGGAGCTCTCCCAGGAAATGTCCACATTTTTAACTGTGCATTTAAAAACAGACCAAGTGAAATGATATTTTACATGGTAAGAAAGACCAGGCAGCAGAGTCTACCGGTTGACGTCTCAATTGCGTTGTGCTTGTGTTGGCCAACAGTGGGGGCTGCTCATTATACCAGCTTCATTCACTCTTCTTCTTCTACTAACTTCTTGATTGCCCTAGTTATAGAGAGAACTGTTGTGGAAAACTCGGCCAGAAGCTAGCAAGTGTCAAGTGAATCCACAACATCACCACACATTTATTTTCAATCCAGGTAAATTACAATCGATTGAGATACTAGCTAGTGATGTTATAATGTGACAATTGATTATATAGATACAGTAGATGATCTGCTCTATAAGGTTTTAAATAGGTTATGCTAGCTAACGTTAGTCTACATAGCTAAGTTAGCTAGCTAGGTTAGCTAGCTACTGTCATGGTAGCTAGGTTAAACATTCACATGTAAACATGCAGTGGAGGGGCTATTTTGAAAATATGATTATTAAATATGATTATTAAATAATGCACAATTAATTATGAGAATATTTATTTGTAGATTACAATTTTAATGGTTTGACATTATAATAAGTAGTGTGAAAATATATTTTGAAATTTTCATGGCTAACATTAGCATAATGTTTTATGTTAGAGTGGAGGAGGAAGACTGGATAGGAAGAAGAGTGAAAGAGATAGAGGAGGAAAGGTAAAGATATGATTACATAGCCTGCCAATTTATTATTCCAAACAATGTTTTTGAGATAAAATACAAAAATGAGGCAAGCAATGGGTATCTGTTAACCGAAGTATTTTATGTAATAGTGTACTATTTATTATTAAAGATTGGAGAGGAAGGAGAAGAGAGTGAGAAGGAAAAATGAAGGGAGTAAAAAGAGTGATGTGAGGAGTGTAGAAGAGTGAGGTGGAAAGGTAAAGAGAAGGAAAGGAAGAAAGCGAAGGAAGACGAGTGAAGAAAAGAGGAGAAAGATTGGAGGAGAAGAAAAAGTTAATAGAGTAAGAAGAGTGACACAAGGAGAGTGAAGAAGAGCAGGCAGAGGAAGTACAATGGCTCTTTCCAAGAAATGGAAATGCCATTTTAATGACAACATGATGAGAGAATTTCCATTTATATGCTAAGGTCAAGACGATAGAATGGTTCACTGCACCCTTTGTAATTCCTCTTTTTCAATTGGCAGCGGGGGAAGAACGGCAGTGGTAGAACATCAACAGACGAAAAAGCATAAAGCCTCTCCGATTGCCTGTGTTGGTATGCCCTCTATCACCACATTCTTCAAGAAGGTAGAGCCTTTAGCTGTGTAGGGCGGTGTCTTTACATACCACACAATGCGACACAATCATATTTATGAGCCAGAGTTTACATGTGCTGGGACAAAATGTGATGCCATTGTGAGTAACGTGTTAGCACCATGGGCAACTACTTTGGTAACACAGGACCTAGAACAGGTTGAATTTGTGTCCCTGTCCATTGATGCGTCCAATCATGGACATGTAAAGCTGCTGCCAATAGTAGTCAGATATTGTAAGATATATGATGGCAGCACATCTGTGGAAACAAAACTGTTTGATTTTGTTTAATTGAACGAAGAAACAGCAGAGGAAAAATTGCAGCTGAGCTCCTGGTGGTCATCCAAAAATGTAACCTGGAAAACAAAGTTGTGGCATTCTCTGCCGACAACACAAATATCAACTTTGGAGGACTGAATGGGCTGGGGAGGGTCAATGTCCATACCAAAGTTAAAAATGCTCTGCAACGGGAGGTGATTGGCTTAGGTTGTCCTGCACACAGCATTCATAACACGGCCAGAACAGCTTTGGATATGATTCCCCTTGATGTTGAGTACCTGCTAAAGATATTTTCATATTTTCACCATCAGAGTAGAGACTGAAGAGCTTTTGTGAGTTTGTTGGCCAGGAGCACCATAACATTTTAGGACACAGCAATGTTGGCTGGCTGTCCAGGCTCCCTGCTCTAGAAAGAGTGCTGAAAATGTGTGTGCCATTGAAATCCTTTTTTCTTTCTGGAGACAAATGCCCTGTTGTCCTGCGAACAATGTTTGAAGATCCACTGACTGAACTTTGTCCATGGGGCGGCAGGGTAGCTTAGTGGTTAGAGCGTTGGACTGGTAATTGAAAGGTTGCCAGTTCGAATCCCCGAGCTGAGAAGTTACAAATCTGTCGTTCTGCCCCTGAACAAGGCATTTAACCCACTGTTCCTAGGCTGTCATTAAAAATAAGGATTTGTTCTTAACTGACCTGCTTAAATAAAGGTAAAATAAAATGGAAACCTGACTGTATTCAGTGAAAAGATCAAGATGCTTGAAGGCCAGGACTGCTGTGCTGTGGCGTTAGCTGCAATTCTGAGAAACGTTGAGTCAAAATTGACTGCAAGACGTGATGATAACTTCATTCCAGTTTTGGCCAGAGGACTAAAACTGGAATGAACAGAGTTCCTAAAGGGGGGGGATCACTTGAAGAATGGAAAACATCTGAGACACTGCTTAGTCAGAGATGGAGCACGGTGGTTACCCACTTCAAAGAGAATGACATCCCACACACTAACCTGGTTAGATCAGTGTCTGTTGTCATGTGCTTACCTGGAATTAAGTCACCAGTCAAGAGAGTGTTCTCCCAAATGAATGATCTATGGACAGCAGCAAGAAATAGGTTCACTGTTCCTACCATCAATGCCATGCTTATTGTGAAGACAAACTTCAACCTCCCCTGCCAGGAGTTCATGGAGAAGCTGGCCTAAGACAAAGCAGTCCTGGAGAAAATACATTCTTCTGAGAAATATACAGATTAAGTTCTGACTTAGAATATGTGGACAACTACAAATACCTAGGTGTCTGGTTCGACTGTAAACTCTTCTTCCAGGCTCACATTAAGCATCTCCAATCCAAAATTAAATCTAGAATCGGCTTCGTATTTCGCAACAAAGCATCCTTCACTGATGTTGTCAAGCATAATCTAATAAAACTGACTATCCTACCGATCCTTGACTTCGGCGATGTCATTTACAAAATAGCCTCCAACACTCTACTCAGCAAACTGGATGTAGTCTATCACAGTGCCATCCGTTTTGTCACCAAAACCCCATATACTACCCACTTCCCACTGGCTTGTTTGAATGAGTGTTTAGCTAACTGAATAGCTGGATAAGTGCTACTGTACATTTAGCGTGTCCAGTATAATGTCCTTGAATTGGAGTTACAGTTTTATGGTCTAGGTCTTGATTCGGTCTCTCTCCGCCCTCCCGGTCTTGATTCGGTCTCTCTCCGCCCTCCCGGTCTTGATTCGGTCTCTCTCCGCCCTCCCGGTCTTGATTCGGTCTCTCTCCGCCCTCCCGGTTCTCCGCCCTCCCGGTCTTGATTCGGTCTCTCTCCGCCCTCCCGGTCTTGATTCGGTCTCTCTCCGTTGTTGCATTACAACCGGTAATTTAAATTGATTTTTATTTGGATTTCATGTAATACACAAAATAGTCCAAATTGGTGAAGTGAAACAAAAAGTGGTGTGTGGTACCTTCAGAAGTCACATAATTAGTTAAATAAAGTCCACCTGTGTGCAATATAAGTGTCACATGATCTGTCACATGATTTCAGTATATATAGACTTGTTTTGAAAGGCCCCAGAGTCTGCAACACCACTAAGCAAGGGGCACCACCAAGCAAGCAGCACCATGAAGAACAAGGAGCTCTCCAAACAGGCCAGGGACAAAGTTGTGGAGAAGTACAGATCAGGGTTGGGTTCTAAAAAAAAACTGAAACGTTGAACATCCCACGGAGCACCATTAAATCCATTATTAAAAAATGGAAAGAATATGGCACAACAAACCTGCCAAGAGAGGGCCGCCCACCAAAACTCAAGGACCAGGCAAGGAGGGCATTAATCAGAGAGGCAACAAAGAGACCAAAGATAACCCCGAAGGAAGTGCAAAGCTCCACAGCGGAGATTGGAGTATCTGTCCATTGGACCACTTTAAGCCGGACACTCCACAGAGCTAGTCCAGAAAAAAGTAATTGCTTAAATAAACAAATAAGCAAACACGTTTGGTGTTCGCCAAGAGGCATGTGGGAGACTCCCCAAACATATGGAAGAAGGTACTCTGGTCAGATGAGACTAAAATTGATCTTTTTGGCCATCAAGGAAAACGCTATGTCTGGCACAAACCCAACACCTCCCATCACCCCGAGAACACCATCATCGGCAGGGACTGGGAAACCGGTCAGAATTGAAGGAAGGATGGATGATGCTAATTACAGGGAAATCTTGAGGGAAACCTGTTTCAGTCTTCCAGAGATTTAAAACTGGGACGGAGGTTCCCCTTCCAGCAGAACAATGACCCTAAGCATACTGCTAAAGCAACACACGAGTGGTTTAAAGGGAAACATTTAAATGTCTTGGAATGGCCTAGTCAAAGCCCAGACCTCAATCCAATTGAGAATCTGTCGTATGACTTAAAGATTGCTGTACACCAGAAGAACCCATCCAACTTGAAGGAGCTGGAGCAGTTTTACCTTGAAGAATGGGCAAAAATCCCAGTGGCTTGATGCGCCAAGCTTATAGAGACATACCCCAAGAGACTTGTAGCTGTAATTGCTGCTAAAGGTGGCTCAACAAAGTATTGACTTGGGGGGGATGAATAGTTATGCACGCTCAAGTTTTCATTTTTTTTTGTCTTGTTTGTTTCACAAAAAAATATATTTTGCACCTTCAAAGTGGTAGGCAAAAATCCATTTTAATTCCATGTTGTAAGGCAACAAAATTGGAAGAATGCCAAGGGGGATGAATACTTTCGCAAGCCACTGTATGTAAGTATGTGTGTGTATATATATATATATATATATATATATATATATATATATATATATATATATTAAATAAAAAGTGAAGGTTGCATTCAATTGTCCCTCTGTGTTGCACACAACAAGCTTCCATTCCTCCTGTCGACAAGGGGATTGATGGCTGATTTAAGATGAAATAGTCAACCCTGTAACTTTATTTGGCACTTATCAGCACTTACTATAGTACTTTTATTTGTGACTCGTTTCAGGAAACTAGGCGTATGTCGCCGGGTCACTACTTCACAGGAGAGACATTTGAACATAACTTTTTTTTAAATCAAAAAGCGTTTTTTGGCAGAAATGCCTTCTGGAACATGTGAACTTTCATGTGCCTTAATAACAAACACATTTTAAAATTACGAGACTAGTTGGTTTAGCCACAGAAAAAGACAGCAACCTTCCCACTAGCCATGATTGGCTGAGATAATGAATGGGCTGGACATGCTGAGACTTTGGATTGGTCTGCCATATAGCATGCTTCTGTCTATTCGAGCTGGTTAGTATGTGTAGGTAATCCTGTCTAACGCAGCTTCTTTTTAAATGTATCACATAGAACTGCATAAGGATTGCTCTCCACTTTCTGGAGGACTGAGTTTTGAAATCAGTGGAATTAGAATATGATAGCTAAGGAGATGGAGAAAACACCTGTCTCCGGATTACATCTTCAAACTAAGGGCAACCATGGCATCCCGTGACAGGGAGAAGCATCATCCATGAAGTATATGGGTAAGATAGTCTAGCTAACTACATTTTCAGATATTACACGTTTCTAATTTTGACAAAGTCGTTTTCATTTCAAGTTAGTGTACTGTTAGCTAGCTAGCTAACATCAGCTGGCTGGCTCGCTAGCTAAAATTACATGTCTGGTCTTATTATTCGTATCTCAGAGCCATTTGCTTTGCTAGTTATAGCCTAATGTTAGCTAGCTAACATTGAACCTGGTTGGTTAGCTACCGGCAGATTCATGCAGGATAGTAATGTCATTTATTGTATTTATTATTATTATTTATTTAACCTTTTTTAACTAACCAAGTCAGTTAAGAACAGTCTTATTTACAGTGATGGCCTACACCGGCCAAACACTAACCCAGACGACGCTGGGCCAATTGTGCGCCACCCTATGGGACTCTCAATCACAACCGGTTGTGATACCGCCTGGAATCGAACCTAGGTCTGTAGTGATGTCTCTAGCAAAATGTTTAACCTCTGTCATTGCCAACAAAGGGTATATAACAAAGTATTGAGATAAACTTTTGTTATTGACCAAATACTTATTTTCCACCATAATTTGCAAACAAATTCATAAAAAATCCTACAATGTGATTTAAAAAAAGAAAAATCTCATTTTGTCTGTCATAGTTGAAGTGTACCTATGATGAAAAGTACAGGCCTCTCTCATATTTTTAAGTGGGAGAACTTGCACAATTGGTGGCTGACTAAATACTTTTTTGCCCCACTGTTCAACTATAGCTTGCCTGCTCCATAGCAAGCTGCTCTAGCCGCACTGATTGGTGAATTCATTTAACATCAAGCTAATGAACTGTTACTTTTTTAGGGTTCGAACCGGTTCAGAACTGTATTTTACTGGCCGGAGCAGTGAAACGGAACGAAACAACTATGGTTCTGTTCAGAACTAAATGATTGGAAGTGGTTTCAACCCCTGGTTTTCAGTGACATTCACCCAATAACCAAGTCGTGTACAGACTCAAATGAATGAACAACAAAGGCAATATGAAATTTTATTAAATAGTTTGGGGAATTTGCCTCATCTCGGAGGGAAGATCCTCAGTCAGATGATGTGATGGCAGGTAGCCCAATGCAGGGAGGTGTTGGAGGTGGACGGTTGTCAAAAACTGTTGCTGAAAAACAGCAAGTGAGAAAACGAGGGTAAGTTCTTATATCCCACCCCGTTCTTATATGCCACCCATGTTAGCAGTTCAGAACAATTGCAAGGTGATGATTGCAAGGTGTTCCGATATCTTTTTCAACTGTCCCATTATCTGGTATTAATGTCCATTCTAGAATGCCCTTTTAGCCAATCAGACATGAGTATTCATCAATGCTGTTATATAAATATAAAATAATGACACTCGAATTGAAAATCATTAAACGAAATAGGGATTTATATCAGCCTAATCGAGGAGTAGATTACATCACACATTCCAGTGTTTAAACTTGTAATTCGGCTGCATGGGATTTCTATTAATGCAACTCAGTGCATCCAATGGCAATGTCCACAGTAAGTATAACACTGCAATGATATGTTATGCGTTTGACGCTTATTGCGGGTTAATGCTGATCTGATTGAATCCTGGCCTTAGTTGAATATCTTGAGCAATTTATGGCCAAGAATTGATCCATTCCTCCTTGTCTTGTTTATGTGCGCAAAACTCAGAGACACAATCGCACACCTCAGAGAGACACAATTGCACACCTCAGAGAGACACAGTATCCACACCTCAGAGAGACACAGTATCCACACCTCAGAGAGACACAGTATCCACACCTCAGAGAGACACAGTATCCACACCTCAGAGAGACACAGTATCCACACCTCAGAGAGACACAGTATCCACACCTCAGAGAGACACAGTATCCACACCTCAGAGAGACACAATATCTACACCTCAGAGAGACACAGTATCCACACCTCAGAGAGACACAATATCGCACACCTAAGAGAGACACAGTATCCACACCTCAGAGAGACACAGTATCCACACCTCAGAGAGACACAGTATCCACACCTCAGAGAGACACAATAAATAAATGAACCTTCAATGTACCTTCACTTTATATATATATTGCCAACATATATTACCGCACTTATGACATAAAAGTGATAAATACCTGAGTTTTGTTGGTCTCTGGCCTAGAAGGGCGACCTACGACCTAGAAGGGCGACCTACGACCTAATAGGGTTATTTTAAGTGACTTGAATTAGTGGACAGCCATGCTAGATTGCTCCAGTCACATTCCACCCCGATCAACTCATTGGAGACTCCCATGGTAGTTTTCCACTGACAATTAGGCCTGCTGGAAAACTACAGTCGGGACAAAGGGAACAAAACAACTGGAACGTTAAAGGCCCAATGCAGTAAACAATGGGATTTGCCCTTGTTTTTAGAAATATTTACACATTATGTCGTGGGAATAATGCTGTGACAATTATGATAATGCCCTTTTAGTGTAATAGCTGTTTGAAAAGACTACCTGAAATTTCTGCCTGTTTTAGTGGGATGGAGTTTTGGCCTTCCATGGTGACCTCAACATGTGGTAAATTAGTTAATAGACCAATAGGAAAGAGTGTTCCAAACCTCTCTGCAAATAACAGCAAGTTTTCTGTTTTCCCCTCCTGACTCAGACCACTCCCAAACAGTCCTAGCAAAATTCTTGCTTGAGAAATTGCCATTTGCTAAGAAGCTATTTTTGTTTGTTTTCAATTAAAATTGTCAAAAGTAATCACAGTAAGGTACTTAATTGTTACTCAGAAATAATTTGGAATTGATAATAGTGTATAAAGTGTGTGTGGAACGTGGATTTATCTTGACATTAGACTACTTTTGATGTTTTGAAAAATCTAATATCTTGCGATGCTCTGCCTAAGTTTATAACCCACCAGGTGGCACCATGGTGACTGAACAAGAGACTGTGTTCCATTTCAAATGAAGTGATTTTACATCTGTGTGAATTACTTTTCAAAGGGAGCACATTTTGTAATTGAACCCAGCCTCTGTCCCAATTGTGGAAACAGCTTTTCTTAATCTTTCCAACCTATAATTCCAACATTTCTGACTTCTACTCTTTCTTCCACATGTTGGAACCAAGTCCTGATTTTTGATGGCTTGATTCCAAGACTCTTCTCTAGACCAGGTCTTTCCAGCCCTGTTCCTGGAGAGCTACCATTTTGTAGGTTTTCACTCCTACCCTAATCTGATGCACCTGGTTCTAATAATGCACTGGTTGATAAAGCTGAATCATGTAAATTACAACTGTGGTTGGAGTGATCCTACAGGAGAGTGGCTCTCCAGGAACAGGGTTGGAGTGATCCTACAGGAGAGTGGCTCTCCAGGAACAGGGTTGGAGGGATCCTACAGGAGGGAGGTTCTCCAGGAACAGGGTTGGAGGGATCCTACAGGAGAGTGGCTCTCCAGGAACAGGGTTGGAGGGATCCTACAGGAGAGTGGCTCTCCAGGAACAGGGTTGGAGTGATCCTACAGGAGAGTGGCTCTCCAGGAACAGGGTTGGAGTGATCCTACAGGAGAGTGGCTCTCCAGGAACAGGGTTGGAGGGATCCTACAGGAGGGAGGTTCTCCAGGAACAGGGTTGGAGTGATACTACAGGAGGGAGGCTCTCCAGGAACAGGGTTGGAGGGATCCTACAGGAGAGTGGCTCTCCAGGAACAGGGTTGGAGTGATACTACAGGAGGGAGGCTCTCCAGGAACAGGGTTGGAGTGATCCTACAGGAGAGTGGCTCTCCAGGAACAGGGTTGGAGTGATACTACAGGAGGGAGGCTCTCCAGGAACAGGGTTGGAGTTATCCTACAGGAGGGTGGCTCTCCAGGAACAGGGTTTGAGTGATCCTACAGGAGTGGTCCTACAGGAGAGTGGCTCTCCAGGAACAGGGTTGGAGGGATCCTACAGGAGGCAGGCTTTCCAGGAACAGGGTTGGAGTGATCCTACAGGAGGGTGGCTCTCCAGGAACAGGGTTGGAGTGATCCTACAGGAGGGTGGCTCTCCAGGAACAGGGTTGGAGTGATCCTACAGGAGGGAGGCTCTCCAGGAACAGGGTTGGAGTGATCCTACAGGAGGGAGGCTCTCCAGGAACAGGGTTGGAGCCCTGCTCTAGACTCTCCCATGTAGGCAGGCACACACACACACACACACAGTTCCTTCCAAGAGAGCATGACACTCCAACACATGACCCCTACAAGCTGTGTAACAGCCAACAAAGCTGCCATTCATTTCCATAAACACATGTACCCCTTATTTATAGAACTGTTCCAAGTCCAGGCCTGACGCACAATCTGGGGATGCCCACAAAGCCCCCTAATACAGTTAACAGTCGGGTCATTTGAACTTGACCTCAGACTGGCTTGAAATGACATGTGTTTTATGTAATCGCTAAAGGACCAGGGCTTATCCAAATCTACAGCGCTGTTATGGTACTGCATCACTACTAGGTCTTTGCGAACAATTATACTCGTGACACGGTGACCTGATTTAATCTTGAGCAGTTTGACGCTCTGTTATTCAGGCACTAATTTTGCCATTTGAACCCAAATTCACTTTGTACTCATCTCGTGAATGGAGCTATCACAGTTCAATGGGCTCTTCCACCTGTTCGATAACTTTTCTCCCACAGGAGCTTTGTTGAACAAAAAAGTTTGTGAACAGTCATTCGATTGGATGATAAAAATGTCATTGTATTTAACCAGGTAAACTAAAGGTGAAATAAGTATTTAAGACAAACGGTTTATTTTGAACTGAAAAATACAAAGTTGTTCTTATTATACTTTATTTGGGTCAAATAATTCATCCACCTGGCCTTAAGAGATCGTGGGGATTGACTTAATTTCTCTCTGTTTATCACAAGACAATAACTAGCAGCGTCACACATCCTACCACTTCCACCAGATGTCATAGTTTTTTTGTATTCTCCACAAGTTCACATTGTCGACATGCCTGTTTCAACAACAACAACAGCAGCAACAGAATTGTGGGTTTTGAACAACAGGAAATGTCATGCCGATTTAAGTCTAGGAGAAATAATACGCTCACACTCATAGTAATGACTGGTTACAAAACCATTCTCATACCCCACAGATGAGCTGAGTTCATATTTCAGAAACCTCTGGCTTATTACACGTCATGTGATTGTATCTGGTTTCTCTCTGGAGTAACCTGACACACTACTAGACTGTGGAATTCACTCTACGTGAGGAAGTTCCTAATTTGTATTCTGCACTACTGGACTGTGGTATTTAATCTAAGTGCCATAACAATCAGTTCAAGGGTTTCAAACCAGTCTTTATTATCAATCAATCATTTTGCACAATCACTTTTTTTTAAGGACTGGTAGTGGAGAGTCACTCTCCTTCTGTATATTTTTTAATGCTTTATTGATAGACAAAGTATTCAGACCCCTTGACTTTTTCCACATTTTGTTACGTTAAAGCCTTATTGTAAAGTGGACTAAATAAAATAAAAATCGTCATCAATCTACACTCAATACCCCATAATGAAAAAACGTTTTTAGACATTTTAAAACCAGAAATACCTTATTTATATAAGTATTCAGTCCCTTTACTGTGTGACTTGAAATTGAGCTCAGGTGCATCCTGTTTCCATTGATCATCCTTGAGATGTTTCTACAACTTGATCCACCAGTCGTAAATGTAATTGATTGCACATCATTTGGAAAGGCACACACCTGTCTATAAAAGGTCCCACAGTTGACAGTGCATGTCAGAGCAAAAATGAAGCAATGAGGTTGAAGGAATTGTCTGTAGAGCTCCAAGAAAGGATTGTGTCAATGCACAAATCTGGGGAAGGGTACCAAAAAATGTCTGCAGCATTGAAGGTCCCCAAAACCGCAGTGGCCTCCCTCATTCTTAAATGGAAGAAGTGTGGAACCACCAGTACTCTTCCTAGAGCTGGCTGCCTGACCAAACTGAGCAATCGGGGGAGAAGGGCCTTGGTCAGGGAGGTGACCAAGAACTCAATGATCACTCTGACAGAGTTCCTTCCAGAAGGACAACCATCTCTGCAGCACTCCACCAATCAGGCCTTTATGGTAGAGTGGCCAGACGGAAGCCACTCCTCAGTAAAAGGCACATGACAGCACGCTTGGAGTTTGCCAAAAGGCACCTAAAGACTCTCAGACCATTAGACACTGGTCTGATGAAACCAAGATTGAACTCTTTGGCCTGAATACCAAGCGTCACATCTGGAGGAAACCTGGCACCATCCCTACGGTCGTGGTGGCAGCATCATGCTGTGGGGATGTTTGTCAGCGGCAGGGATTGGAGGACTAGTCAGGATCGAGGGAAGGATGAACAGAGCAAAGTAGAGAGAGATCCTGCTCAGGATGTCAGGTTGGGTCAAAGGTTCACCTTCCAACAGGACAATGACCCTAAACACACAGGCAAGTCTCTGAATGTGCGATGCCTTATGGGACTCACGATCACGGCCAGTTGTGATACAGCCTGGGATCGCACCAGGGTCTGTAGTGACGTCTCTAGCACTGCAGTGCCTTAGACCGTTGCGCCACTCGGGAGCTCCTGCAAACATTTCTAAAAACCTGTTTTTGTCATAATGGGGTATTGTGTGTAGATTGATGAAGGGGAAAAAAGTAATTTAATCCATTTTAGAACAAGGTCCATAATGTAACCAAAATTTGGAAAAAGTCAAGGGGTCTGAATACTTTCTGAATGCACTGTATGTGAAGGGAAGACACAAAGAGAAGGGAGCACACAGGGATTGAGACCCCGGTCTCCGGCAGGGAGTCTTATATGTGCATAGAGCCGGGAGTGTTACCATTGGACCACAGCTCCCCACACAATCACTTCTTTCACGTGGAAATGTCTACATTTAGTTATACCTAGAAACATCTATATGTTTTTGCTTTTGTCAAACCGTGTATTTATTTGTAGGAAAGGCCAAACCAATGTTATTGAGTTACCAATTTTGAGATGAGGAGAAAACCATTGAACTTGTTTGATTTCTCGCCAGGCAAAGATGCCAGTTCAACATCAGTTGTTTTTTTATTGACATTAAGTCATTAGCAAATGTGATATACATTTTTTTTCTCGAGTGGGATGTTTTCTACATAGCATCAACCAAGTTGCTCAACCAAGGAAAGGTACTTGAACCCCAGGTTCTATGTGCATGTTTAGAAATGTTTCTGAGAGTATACATTGTGCACATGGAGAGATTATGCAGTGGCGCAGTCAGTACTTTGCACCGGCCTCTGCTGAACTTCAAATTTATGTTAGCTCATGCCTGTATTAAAGCGGCAATAAGCAACTGAAACAATAGCAAAGCATACTCCCCACACCTGTTTTGGTAAAAAGCTGAGGGATGTGGCTGGAGAAATGTTACCAGTCTGAAATTCATAGACAGCTATGGCTGCAAGGACTGGCTATACATGATATCAAAATTATAGATTATAGACACATTTTGTGGGACACGCTGTATATTGTAAATTTCGACTGCACGTCAGACCACACATAATTTAATATCCAACTTTTTATCTCTTTTTTTGAACAAAAGTAAACGGATATATCTGGTAATTGAACAAAATATTAAGGTGGCCAATAACTGGGGACCGTATGCTGATGATACGGGATGTATTGTTTTTTTGCTAAACCACTTATCAAAAAGCTGATAGTAGTAGTATTTCCACTGAAATGTCAAACATGCTAACTGCTAACCCGTTAGCTAGCATTTTTACAACACCAATAATCACAAAACATTGATGGTTTCATCACAAGATAACACTGTTGAAGGTAATATATTTATTCAACGCTGTTGACCATGCCGATAATACGGGGTGCTACGCTATATTGTTTGTTTACATTTCAACAAACAATATAGTTCTCTGCTGCCAATGACTGGAACGAATTGCAAAAATCACTCACTTTAAGCATCAGCTATCATAGCAGCTTACAGATCATTGCACCTGTACATAGCCCATCTGTAAATAGCCCATCCAACTACCTCATCCCCATGTTATTTATTTTATTTATATATTTTTTGCTCCTTTGTACCCCAGTATCTCTACTTGCACATTCATCTTCTGCACATCTATCACTCCAGTGTTTATTTGCAAAAAGTAAGTAAACAATCTTATATTTTGGGTTCTGATGGGATATTACAGTTTAACTAAGTTCATGAGTTCAATATGTTATATTCTTCAAGAATCAATCGGTACATATAATTAATTTACAAGTCCAAAAATGGATGTAGCAACTGCAGATTGCTACATAAAACAGCTAAAAGTTCACTCGATACGGATAGCATGTGATATATCATAGGGAAAATCGTTCATTTTTATGGTTTAACTGATTGCCAGATTTACTAGGAATTTTAATTGAGTCACCGTCTGCCTCTTGCATCATGAGGCATTAAAGGTGAACTGCATGTGTTTCTTCCGGTGCTCATTAAGAAATGCAGCGGCCATTATTGAATCCCAAACAAGAGTTGTCTTTCTGGGTGTGGTTTAATGTGGGTGTTTCTTGGGTGTGTCTTTGCCATTCATTTACAACAAGCAAACAAGGGTAGTAGTGAGTAACTTAGTGACAGTGAGGAAAGCTAAGCTAGCTTTGCTATGGAGAGAAGTTCTGAAGTTGAAGACTTGTTCCCTCCTGAGTGACCTGCCATCTCAAGATGATCTGCTGATTCAGTTCTATGTGTAGGCTAAAGCCTGCGCTGACCTTGTGTTTAGCCAATCTGACAGAAGCTAGCTAGCTAGAATTGCTTGGGGATAGCTACAGCTGGCTAGCCATCTAGCTAGCTGATATTTCTCTGACAAATCACAGCTATACCAAGATAGCAAGAAGTACCCGTGTCTGGAATGTGTGTCATGAGACACACCTTCTACAACACCTTGCTACAAAAATAGCTTCCAACTTGAAGTTTTGTCACGTCATGTAATCCCATGATCACATGTTACCGTGAATCGATACCAACAACTGCCAGTTGATTACCTGGTCTTCAGTCAGCTCAGCTGTCAACACAGTTTTCTATAACTGGCTTGTTTTGTCTCGTCTCTCCTTATGTCCACTGTTAGATCTTTCCCTAATATACCTACAGGTGTAGGCTACATGTGGACATTGCACAACACAGGAGGCTGCTGAGGGGAGAACAGCTCATAATAATGGCCAAAATGTAGTGAATGGAATTTCACCAAACACATGGAAACCATGTGTTCAATGTATACTGAACAAAAATATAAACGCAACATGCAACAATTTCAACGATTTTACACAGTTACAGTTCATATAAGGAAATCAGTCAATTGAAATAAATTCATTAGGCCCGAATCTATGGATTTCTCATGACTGGGCAGGGGCCCACCCACTGGGGAGCCAGGCCTGGTCAATCATAATACATTTTTTAAAGACAGACACAATCCTCTCAGAAACACTCTACTCTCCCCCAGACATCTGTATAAACCTGTCTTTTAGTCAAGGGACTCCATGACAAACCACCTCTCCTGTCCTCCATCTGTAGAAAAACAAGGTAGAGTTGGTACACACAGCACTGATTACATTATCAGTGGTTGTTAGCTATATTCCAGGACAGACAAGTGATAGTATTTTGACCTATGACCAGATCAAAAGTGACCAACCTGAAGTGGGACTGGTGTCTGGCCACGTACTTCCTCAGCCTTCTGTTCCTGATATGGTAGGGGTGTTCCCACGACACTGCCGATCACCAAATCCACCAAACTGTTCAAATAGAGAGACTCAGAAAACCATCATTGTGTAGTAAAACCATGAAAAGTAGTGCACCTAAGCTGAGACCTGATGTTTGGAGTTTTTTAAAAATATTAACCCAATGTAAGTGTTATGATACACTGAATATATTTCAAAACAGAACGGATGTACTCTGAAACACCCAAAGTGGTTCTTCAATGTGAGGAATTGAGTTTTTAAGAGAGTGGTGTGAAAACACAAAATGCAGCCAAACACAAAATGTTTTGGCAGACTGTCTCTCATATAATGAAATGTTTTTAAATTGCAAATGGTTTAAAGCATAAATATTGATTGATTATAAATATTTAATTGATTTTCTGTCAATATTTTAATTAACATTTTAAATAATGTTAATATGTTTTTTCCTAGGGTAGACTTTGGCACTAATTAAAGGCTACAGTTGCCAGGCAACTTTGTGAGATTATAAATAATGTTACAATCAAAATGTTCAGGGCCACACTACCGGTCAAAGGTTTTAGAACACCTACTTCTTTATTTTTACTATTTTCCACAGAATAATAATGAAGACATTAAAACTATGAAATATTACATGGAATCATGTAGTTATCAAAAAAGTGTTAAACAAATCAAAATCTAATTTATATTTAATCTAATTTATATTTATACTTCAAATAACCACCCTTTGCCTTGATGACAGCTTTGCACACTCTTGGCATTCTTTCAATCTCAACCAGCTTCACCTGGAATGCTTTTCCAACAGTATTAAAGGAGTTCCCACATATGCTAAGCACATTGTTGGCTGCTTTTCCTTCACTCTGCGGTCCGACTCATCCCAAACCATCTCAATTTGGTTGAGGTCAGGGGAGTATGGAGGCCAGGAAATCTGATGGAGTGCTGCAAAGCACCATCACACCTCCTCCTCCATGCTTCATTGTCGGAACCACACATGAGGAGATCATCTGTTCATCTACTCTACATCTCATAAAGACACAGCGGTTGGAACCAAAAATCGCAAATTTGGATTCATCAGACCAAAGGACAGATTTCCACCGGTCTAATGTCCATTTCTATAGGGCTATCTTCTGTATGCCACCCCTACCTTGTCACAACACAACTGATTGGCTCAAACACATTAAGAAGGAAAGAAATTCCACAAATGAACTTTTAACAAGGCACACCTGTGAATTGAAATTACTTCCAGGTAACTACCTCATGAAGCTGGTTGAGAGAATGCCAAAAGCTGTGCAAAGCTGTCATCAAGGCAAAGGGTGACTACTTTTAAGAATCTCAAATATCAAATATATTTAGATTTGTTTAACACTTTTTTGGTTACTACATGATTCCATGTGTTATTTCATAGTTTTGATACCTTACATACAGATCTTTCTATATATAAAAATGTCTATCAATGTAAAAATGTTTAAGACCTTTTAATGTTTTGTCGTTTTATAATTTGCAAATAGAATATAAAGCATTTGAAGCTTCAATCATATCTTGAAAAAGTAATTTTATACTTATTAATTATTATCCTGGACAAACGTATTAATTTGTAATTTCACAAAACAATTTAATAATTTTAAACGATCTAATTCTGCACTAGACAGGATTCAAAACAGCATCATAGTGTTTGGGAGCTTTAGAGAGAGAAAACAATGCCAAAAGAGAAGGAATTTAATTCTGCACTACACAGGACTTGAAACACTGTAATAATGTTTTCAAGCTTTTCCGGGTTAGTGCTCCCAGTATTTGGCAAGATGTTGCACAACTCCTGACTATTTGGTGTTACAACACACCATGTCATGTTTCATAACACCTCAGGATGAATGTTTCTTAAATCTGGCCCAATACCATCCCAACCATGTGTTTCAATACTCAAGTAAAGTTCAAGGAAAACCTCACCCATTTGATTCATTAGTCCATTGTTGATATAGTCCCAAAATATTTTGCTTGTCAGCAATCAAGTTTTCAAGATATGTAACTTTCAAAATACAGAAATATATATATTTTTGAAAGAGTTTTTGGATGGAGTTTTCCTTTTAAGGTTTTGTCTCGTTTAACTCAGTTGCCACTTGTTTTAGTTTTACAAAGCACTTAATTTTTGACATGCATGTTTTGTAAGTAGTGTTGCTGAATGCTTGCTGCCACATATTTGTAGCATGTTAGCTAAAAAGACTGGTACTCAGGCTAGACAAGTACCATCCTTCATTTATTTTTACCATAGAAAATACACAATAGATTGTTTAAGAGAACAGGGATGTTGTTTTAGCACTAGTAGCAGATGAAGCCCCCAAATGCTAGATAGCTAGTGCTAACCAACCTTGATCTTGACTCCCAATTCCATTAGAGTAAAGGCAGAAAACCGCCAGGGACTGAGTTATTGAGAGCAAGTACTAACCCAAACAACATGCAGATTCTCATAAAAGTAGATTGCTAACTAACTTCCAAATCTGGTTAAGTTATCAATAGCTTTGTCGGAGGGATCTTCTTAGCTAACCAGTTCCAGTGGAAAATGTATTGATAGCAAGCCAGCTAACGTTACATCTAATCGTCAGTTGCAACGTTGGCTATGCAAATTTCCTCTATATGATTTTACACATTAGCCAGAGGCTATGTACTTATCTAGTTAAATCACAGTATCATAGCTAGCTACTCACCACAGGCCAGTCACAGTCATCATGGCGTACGTTTGTTATATGTAATCCATTCTTTGCCATATTGGTGAATGCATTAGAACTTTGCACCAACTTTATGGAAGTCCATTTTCACTCCTATGCCAAGCAAGTGTGTGTGCATTGCAGACTTGAAAACATGTCCACAACACATGGCAGCTGGGGCCGGACCACATCTTGTTGTCTCTGGGCAATTGGACATCATTGGCAAAAGCTGGCATGTCAGTAATCCATACCCCACCCATACATACACGTTGTGACACATTCAGTTACAAGTCTCGTTTTGGACAAGACTGATTTTATGAACAAAATGATCCTATTTACACTTTGTATTCAATTTGGACATTGTAATTCATGTTTCTGACTCATATTGATGCCCCACGGGCTGTTTATAACCAGAGAAGTTGGTTCTAGTAGGCAGTTCCCCTTTGAAACTTCTTATGGATCAAATCCCGATGGCGGGATCGATTTGACAACATACGGTGAAATGGCAGAGCGCCAAATTCAAGTGCAATACACCAAAATAAAGCTTAACTTCTTGTTAATCCAGCCACCGTGTCAGATTTCAAAAAGGCTTTACGGCGAAAGCAAACCATGCTATTATCTGAGGACAGCACCCCATCATACAAACACATGACAATCATCATTCAACCCGCCAGGCGCAACACAAAACTCAGAAATAACAATATAATTCATGCCTTACCTTTGAAGATCTTCTTCTGTTGGCACTATAATATGTCCCATAAACATCACATATGGTCCTTTTGTTTGATTAATTCCGTCAATTATATCCCCAAAAATATCAATTTATTTGGCGCATTTGATTCAGAAAAACACCGGTTCCAACTCACCGAACATGACTACAAATGATCTAATAAATTACCTGTAATCTTGGTCCAAACATTTCAAACAACTTTCCTAATCGAACTTTAGGTATTTTAAAACGTAAATAATCAATCAAATTTAAGATGGGATAAACTGTGTTCAATAGCAGATAAAATCAAAGTGAGGGGAGCTTCAGGTTGTGCGCCTCAGGTCGTGCGCCCTAACAAAAGATTCCACTAGGCTCAACTCCCAGAAAGGAAAGGGCTACTTCTTCATTACGCAAAGGAAAAACATCAACCAATTTCTAAAGATTGTTGACATCTAGCGGAAGCCATAGGAACTGCAATCATATTCTATTAAAACGGGCTTGCCATAAAAACCTAATGGGAAACAGATTGACCTCAAAAAAAAATTCCCCTGGTTGGATTGTGCTCGGGGTTTCGCCTGCTAAAACAATTCTGTTATACTCACAGACATTATTAAAACAGTTTTAGAAACTTCAGAGTGTTTTCTATCCAAATCTACTAATAATATGCATATCCTAGCTTTAGGCCTGAGTAGCAGGCAGTTTACTTTGGGCGCGCTTTTCATCCGGATGTGAAAATACTGCCCCCTATCTCAGAGAGGTTATTAAAGTGTGCCTCCTGTTTTCTCCCAAGGGAAATCTACATAGAAGGTAAATAAAAAGATGTATGAAAAGGAAGAGGATGTGAAGTTTAATGTTTCAACTTTGTTGTACCTAGTGTATATGCTCTGCTTTTTGCTGAATGAAAGGTCAAATAAAGAGTGTTTAAAAGTATTTCTCAGAGTTTCACATGTTAATTATTTAACAATAATTCACATGCCTGCAATTACATCTGTTGTTGTTATTTGAGGGGGAGGGGGGTTATGATAAGCCAAGAAAGTTGTACTCAGCTATTATTTGAGACAGTTCTAGGTCATATTCTTCAAAACAACAAGTTGAAATAGATGAACTATTACAGCGGCTCAAACAGTTTCTTAACCACAGGAGAACAGTTGATCACCTTGAGGCAATATGTGAACGCTCCACAGGTATGCAGAGCCTATAGGCGTGGCATTTCACATGACATGTGCACACATGGAGATATACAGTGTGGTTTTACCCTCCTATATATCAAATGAATGCCTGTCTGTAGATCTCCTGAGGACATGATCGATGCAGGTTAAAGTTACATCCATATAGATTGCATATGGCATATCATGAATAAATATAATTTATCTTTACCATATCTCTTTAATGGCTATAGTAACTGTTAAAGACAGTTGAACATGAAACCTTATGCAATATTTAAAAAGGCCTCCTGGCATTCTGCATTACATAATGATACACTATCATGTACATTTTTGGTGTGCCTGTTGCTCTTTATTATTATTATTGTTATTGTAAATGCCCAGCATTCTGTTTTTAGAGGTAAAGCATTACTTTACAGCTCAGTTTAATTCTTAAATCATAAATAATAAGGTTTTGAAGTATCTGCCCTATAGCTAGGAGATATAAGAAAGCTCAGGAAATATGTAAATATATTTTTACACATATTTAACCACTTTATTTTTTAAAACTAGATTGACACAATAGACTCAAGGGGGTTTTAAGCTGGTACTTAATTGTTATTTCCATGGTAACAATGGATACGTTCTGGTACTTACCTCAAACTCAAATATATTTGCTTATCTCAAAGAAACCAAAATGTAATTACAATGCAATATTAGGTCATGTAATTACTTAGTAACTACCTGGTACACAAAGTTCTGTAAAATAAAAAGAAGAAAAAGAAGCATTACCAAGAAAAAAGGAAAAAAATCAGACCTACATTGAGGATTCATGAGGTTCTTTTTCATTGAGAGAATTTAACAACATATCACTTTCAAATGTATGCAATAATTCTGTCATCCTGGCCAATTTTGTAAGGTTTAAATATTCTCTGCAGAATCATTGCTCTGAAGCTTTGGACTTTTTTACCTTCACACTATCCGTAATGAATGAGCGGGTGTTTTGCAAACATGACCTTTGACCTCTGTCAGGTAACTATGCACCTAGGTAAAGTTTGTGAGATCGGGCATGTAGATACTTTCAAATATCTACAGTTCAAGGGTGGAGCAGGGAAGCTCTCTCACAGAGCTCAAACTGGTTTCAAACAAATATACTTTCAGACCAACACAACAGACTATACAGTGCATTCAAAAACTATTCAGACCCCTTGACTTTTTCCACATTTTGTTACGTTACATTCTAAGGTGGATTAAATTGTTTGTTTTTTCCCCTCAACAATCTACACACAATACCCCATAATGACAAAGCAAAAACAGTTTTTAAAATATATTTTAGCAAATATAAAAATAAACTGAAATATCACATTTACATAAGTGTTCAGACCCTTTACTCAGTTGAAGCACCTTTGGCAGCAATTACAGCCTCAAGTCTTCTTGGGTATGATGCTACAAGCTTGGCACACCTGTATTTGGGGAGTTTCTCCCATTCTTCTATGCAGATCCTCTCAAGGTCTGTCAGGTTGGATGGGGAGTTTTGATGCACGTCTATTTTCAAGTCTCTCCAGAGATGTTCAAGTCCGGGCTCTGGCTGGGCCACTCAAGGACATTCAGAGACTTGTCACAAAGCCACTCCTGCGTTGTCTTGGCTGTGTGCTTAGGGTTGTTGTCCTGTTGGAAGTTGAACCTTCACCTCAGTCTGAGGTCCTGAGCACTCTGGAGCAGGTTTTCATCAAGGATCTCTCTGTACTCTACTTCGTTCTTCATTCCCTCAATCCTGACTAGTCTCCCAGCCCCTGCCGCTGAAAAACATCCCCACAGCATGATGATGCCACCACCATGCTTCACCTTAGGGGTGGTGTCAGGTTTCCTCCAGATGTGACGCTTGGCATTCAAGCCAAAGAGTTCAATCTTGTTTCAGAGAATCTTGTTTCTCATGGTCTGAGAGTCTTTAGATGACTTTGGCAAACTACAAGCGGGCTGTCATGTGCCGTTTACTGAGGAGTGGCTTCCGTCTGGCCACTCTACCATAAAGGCCTGATTGGTGGAGTGCTGCAGAGATGGTTGTCCTTCTGGAAGGTTCTCCCATCTCCATAAAGGAACTCTGGAGCTCTGTCAGAGTGACCATCGGGGTTCTTGGTCACCTCCCTAACCAAGGCCCTTCTCCCCTGATCGCTCAGTTTGGCTAGGTGGTCAGCTCTAGGAAGAGTCTTGGTGGTTCCAAACTTCTTCCATTTAAGAATGATGGAGGCCACTGTGTTCTTGGGGACCTTCAATGCTGCAGAAATGTTTTGCTACCCTTCCCCAGATCTGTGCCTCGACAGAATCCTGTCTCGGAGATCTAGGGACAATTCCTTCGACCTCATGGCTTGGTTTTTGCTCTGACATGCACTGTCAACTGTGGGGACTTATATAGATAGGCGTATGCCTTTCTAAATCATGTCCAATGAATTGAATTTATCACAGGTGGCACAATTAAGTTTTAGAAACATCTCAAGGACGATCAATGGAAACAGGATGCACCATGCTCAATTTCGAGTCTCATAGCAAATGGTCACAATACTTATGTAAATAAGGTATTTTATTTTTTATACATTTGCTAACATTTCCAAAAATTGTGTGTAGATTGATGAGGATTTCTTTTTAAATCCATTTTAGAATAAGGATGTAACGTAACGAACTGTGGAAAAAGTAAATCGGTCTGAATACTTTCCGAAGGAGCTGTAAGTCTTGACATGTCAATCTGGTATAGACACCACTCTCTTACCATCATGTAACTAGTAGCTTTATGTCACTTTAGTACTGTTGTTCCTAATCCAGAATATCCTGAGGCAATAATGTGTTTGCCTCCCTCAACAATGTCTACAGAGAATTATACATGTTCATATAATCAAAACAGAGATGGGCCTATGGAATTTTGTTGTAAAATATACAGTATGCTCATTTTTTGTTCACATCTTATTTTGCTACCTTGTGTTTTTGTCAATCTGAACCTTTGACCTTGAAGTGCTTGAACATTCTCCTTGACGTCACAACCAATTTAGAAAGACTTTGTCTTGTCTAAACTACACTAAGTCCATGACCATAAAAGACCATTATAAACACATTGTATTTTCTATTTGTATGAACATGATGTAATGTCATGATGAGATGTTTCCTGCATTGTGATAGAAGATATGTGGTTAGTGGCAGACAAAACTAGCCTCATCCTTTAACATGCTTCTCTTTTGAACTGCTAATGTTTGTTTTTTTACATACCAACCCTCTTACATCATGCCTCAAATAGACACTAAACAACACCAACAATAATTGATTTCAAGATACAGGAAACTGCATATTTTCAGCGGTCTAGTAGCCCTACTTTGATGAGCATTAAGAAAAATAAGTTTCTCACACTCATCATAGACTGATTCCTCTTATGTTGTCTGAGACAAAATAATTTTGCCTCTTGCATACGTTTAACTTCAAGTGTATTTTTCAGTGGCCTGACTCTCTGTACATTAAGGTTTAGCTCCTACTTCTGATATAGGAATGGAAGAGGCCAGAAGATGAACAGTTCTGGTGCATGTTCATTTTTTTTAAACCTTTATTTAACTAGTCAGTTAAGAACAAATTCTTATTTTCAATGACAGCCTAGGAACAGTGGGTCAACTGCCTGTTCAGGGGCAGAATGACAGATTTGTACCTTGTCAGCTCGGGGATTTGAACTTGCAACCTTCCGGTTACTAGTCCAATGCTCTAACCACTAGGCTACCCTGCCGCTTCATCTTGCAGCTCTCAGGAAAGATGGCTGCTCTCGCTGTCACTGTGGTGAGTGGGAGGAAGACAAAACAACTGCACACCAGTGGGACTTTGAAACCTCACAAACCCTGACTATTGGTCTTTTGCTTGAGTAAGTATTTACCACAAGCTGTGTATGTATGGGTTTCTTCTTGCCCATGTTCAATTATACCAAAGTCTCGAAAGAATGCTGCTAAGATGAATAAACCACATGATGTTTCAACCACTAAAGATAAGCGAGGACAACATAGGCCTTTGGAGGAGACATCACGTCCTAGAAATAGAACTATCAGTTACCATAGTCGCCTAAACCTCTTTACCTTTTGTTTATGTATGTAAGTTTGAGAACAGCTGGAGGAGATGTTCCCACTTCAAATGCTTTAATTAAAATATTATTGTTTTAATCCCTTGATTTATTACGTACAGAGTAGCATTTAATTTAACATTTCAGCTGGTGTTTGTTATTAACTATGTAGTAACAATTAATATTTTACTGTTACTTGCTTTAAAAAATCATCCAAAATTATCTCAAATTGATTGTGAAGCTCAGCAAGGTCACTTAGTCACTTAAAGAGGATTTGAACATGATGCGCGAAAAATGCTAATATCAGTCCCAAGACTTGACTGGGTTTTGTGCCACAAATGCTAGAACATTAGCATCTGGAAACCGTGCCAGGGACACGAAACCAAAGCATGGATTGCTGTCATACCTGGTCCATAGACTGCTTACAGGGTAAGGAAACCAATATGTAATTTTGTCATTTGAGTGAACTATTCCTTTAATTACAGGTAGGATATGGTAAGTAATAATGTTTCTTTTAATAAGAAACAAGAATCATCATTATGTAACTCTTATGAAATGAACCTTTTACATGGCTATACCATTTCCTCTACCATCTCAGCCACATCATGGTGATGTTTTGCCAAACGTGCCAAGGTTAGTTACCGCACTCCATCCTAGATTAGCCTACTCAAGAATCATAATATAGATTAGAATGCAGATAAAATTGCCAACCCAGAGAGTGCTTTTCCCAAATGTTTTAGAACTCATAGCTAGAATTGCATCAGTGTCATATGTTGCATATGGCTTCTTGAATTAGCTCTGTTTTATAGAATGAGGAAGCATGTTCGGCATCCCTTTGGTCTTCGTTTCTCTCCATTTGACCAAAAATGAAATCTCTGAGATTCTGGAGTGAGGCAATAGTGGCTTAAACAGACAGTATAAATATCTGATTAAAAAAGCACTATTGTATTGTATGTAAGTATCTTATAATGGGATGTTTGGGTTGGCCATGTGTTATTTCATGTATTAATTATATTGTATTTAATGTATACAAATATGTCAATATTTTCCTGTTATTAGTCTATTTGCTTATCCGAATAGATTGATTTGAGTATTTTACTTTACAAATACCAATAAGCACTACTTTACAATAAGCATTATTGTACTCTTTTTTTTCTTCTATTATCATTATGTCACAATGTGTTATAATGCATGTTGTTCAACTAAACATGTAATAAGGCTTTCATTACTAATAAAGTTAACACATTTCAAAATGACAACTGAATTAGACAAACGTGATCTAAAAGCCACAGTTGTTGCTGCTGTTGTCACACATGTGAAGATTTGGAGATTTATCTAGAGGATGTGGTGTCCAAGAGCTGATTTAGAGAGAAAACATTGCTGTTTTCATGCCTGCTCCACGTCAACAACAAACATCAGAGAAGAAAAATAATATTGCGAAGAGCAACGCTTCTGAATCAGCATTAGGTGCTATCTGAAAGTCAGACTCACTCACTCACTCACACACACACAATGTTACTTCATTTCAAGTATATATTGTAGCTTACGAAACAGTGATTTCAAGCAAGTAAGGTTCACTACAGATGGGGGCTACACAATGAGAATATCACCTTTGTTAACATTTTGCCTGGCACCTTAATAGGTTAGGCTACTCAAGTTCAACCAGTGGAGGCTGCTGAGGAGAGGACGGCTAATAATAATGGCTGGAATAGAGTCAATGGAATGGTATCAAACGTGGATTCCACGTGGTCAAATCCATTCAAATGTATTTATAGAGCCCTTCTCACATCAGCTGATATCTCAAGGTGCTGTACAGAAACCAAGCCTAAAACCCCAAACAGCTAGCAATGTAGGGGTAGAAGCACGGTGGCTAGGAAAAACTCCCTAGAAAGGCCGAAACGTAGAGAGGAACCAGGCTATGAGGGGTGGCCAGTCCTCTTCTGGCTGGGCCGGGTGGAGATTATAGGACATGGCCAAGATGTTCAAATGTTCATAAATGACCAGCAGGGTCAAATAATAATAATCACAGTAGTTGTCGAGGGTGCAACAGGTCAGCACATCAGGAGTAAATGTCAGTTGGCTTTTCATAGCCGATCATTGAGAGTATCTCTACCGCTCCTGCTGTCTCTAGAGAGTTGAAAACAGCAGGTCTGGGACAGGTAGCACGTCTGGTGAATGATACCATTCAATTGACTCCATTCCAGGAATTACTATGAGCCTTCCTCCCCTCAGCAGCTTCCACTGAGTTGAATAGATGAAATAGCATAAACACAGGTGAAAGTTCACACCTCATTTCGTGGTTCAAGCTGCCTACTGGACAGGCTGTTGTCCTTTAAAGGGATGATTTGAGGGTGCAAGGGGATAATGTCAACAACTCATGTAAAAGTACCAGTAAATAACCAGGATTAAGTAAATAAAGTAAATAATCAATAATTCAATAATACATAGATAAATCACACAGAGCCGTGCGCATTACTATAGCGCATAAACCATTGCTGCCGTTGGAGCTCTTGCGCAAGAGTTTTACGCACGCCTTTAGGTGGTTATTTCTGTAAAGGCAATTCTTCACAACATATTTTTGCCTGCGCTTACTATGAACTATTACTATAAACACAGAGTCCAATTAACTTACAACGTTTGACATTGCTTGCCATTGTGGTGCTTTTCTATTTCCAAAGTCTAGCATGCGCAACCATCAACGATTATAACGTTCATTATTGAGTCCCCCAAAATACAAAATTAATGTAATCACTCGCACTTTCACACAAAAGTGCACGGAAAATGTTTTAAAATCCCAGGTCGATAGCTGAACGTGACGAAGTCAACAAAGTCAGGTCTGACGATGCTCGTCCACAATTATTAGTGGTAGGATTACGCGTAAAAGTAAAAACAAGTATCTAACAACAAGCCACCTATCGCCTGATTTATAGATCAAATGCTCATGCGCAGACCGTGCTCGTGTCTAGCCTCGTGAACGAGCTCAAATTCTTCGAGGTCTACATAATGGTCAGGTGACCTTGTATTTTGACAGTTCCACTTTAGAGGGAGAATAGAGCAAGAATAAAATAGTTGTCATATTTCAAATCCATATCACCGTTTATTTTCGAATCTGAATCAATAGTATATTGTGTGTAATTTACTGTCTGAATTGAATATCCAAATATATTTCCTGTAATGACGATAAAACGAAACCCACAACATCATGTACGATCCTCACTGTTTTGATAATGGTATGGCCCTCTGGTAGAATTCCGAGAATTAAGCCCTTGAGTTTCTTAGAACGGCATTCTCAGAACTGGTGATGCACGAAGTTTCCAGGAAAGTTTTACAAGGTGATTTTTCCCCCCCATTATTTGACAGTATTATACCAGAAGTTATACTTGTAGTGGTAGACATGCGTTGTGGCTCATTGGCTTTATTGATCAAATTTAAATACTTAAAAATACTTGTTTTCTTTCGTTTTGTGAACAGTGGGGTTTCTTAGACTGCAGTTACTAGACTTTTTGCTGATGTTTATGCTTGATGCATGGTCAGGTAGTTTAGTATCTCCTCTGCTTAAGCAGCATGTATGTGAGAAATGTACTCGGAAGTTCGTCTTTCATTGCGAAACTATATATATTTTCATTGCCTATGCTCTCACTTTTTGATCATGTTGGTTTATCGAATATATAGATATTATCGCGAGATAATATATTAGTCTTAATGTGCAGTTGGTTTGTAGGCTATCCTACTGTACAGAAAGATTACATTTGGGTTATATAGTTAATCAAAGTAATATTTCCGGGTAGTATGAATTTAATATTCTCAAAAAGTATTTATCTGTAATAGTCGTTAAATATCAGTAAACGAATAGCAAGAAAAGTAGCGCAACAGGGCGAGCCAGTCTGGTTAGATCACTGCGTACTACTTTCCAGCTTTGCGCACTGTTTTCCTCTCTTGTGGTGCTTTCATTTCGCTGGTAGATTTCGACTGCTAAACTGTCGAAAACGTTAACGATCGGTAGTGAGTCAAAAACAAGTCTAACAAAATGTTGACGCAGATGTACATTCTTGATCTGTTTTCATGGAATGTTATTATCAATAACTGCCTATTAATTTTGTACTAAATTTATAGGGAGCAATGTGTAGGCCTATGTGCACATGCATTTGAAACTCATAAAATTCTACACCCTATTTTACGCATAGGTCTACTTTGCCATATTCACATTTTTTTGGAGTACTCTTTTCAAGGTAAAAATAAATTGGGTCTAACCAGTGTGAAATGTCATGGGTTAAACAAGGTGGCTTTCCACTTCTAGACCTATCGAAAAGCAGGAAGCCTATTTAGAAGCAACCTAATCTGTGCGCACCCAAGACGGAATGTACTCAATGCGAGACACGTTCCAAGCGCGAAACTCGGGCTCCTCTTGAGGTGCCGTCTGTATTCGTGGGCTTGGATATATGCCAAAAGCAAATCGGTCATAACCGAATATGATTGGTTACATACACGTGTTTAGCAGATGTTATTACGGGCTATTAACGGATGATATTGGTTTTAAACGTGTGCTTTTCTCAAACTGTTTCTAAGTAATGTAGCTTATAGTAAAACATTTGTAGTAGAGTAAAACTCACAATTTCTTAAAGTACAAATGTTTTATTTTTAAGCTTATTGTTTTAGGTAGGTCTAACAGCAATATGTAACCTGCAATGTGCACAAACAAATAGCCTAACTTGTTCACTGTAGCCTGTACAAGTCTACTTTCCCACTCCCACAATCATGGCTTGTCACTATGTTATGAACACCAGTTCAATGCCTCCAAGATGCAGTCTATACCCTATAGTAGTTGACATGGTTAGTAATATCAGTCTGTAGTCTCACTCGCAGAAACGTGGTCCACGTTCCCCAAATTATTTTTTACTTTGTTGGACTTTGAAATGGCGCCACCTATTGAGGAAATATTTCTGACTTGCCAACATCAATGGGAATAGAATGATAGTGCCATATCCTCATATATAGAATATTACATATTTAAATAAAATCAAAAGAAATAACTTTGCTTACTTTATGTTAAAATCATCCTGCAACTCTCACAATCTGTGTTTGGCAGATTGTCTATAATTTACAAGGTATTTCCCACGTTTCCTCAGATTCTGACACCATGGCCTCATTGGCAGATGGCTGCATTCAATTCACCCGCCATGCCGGTGATGTTCTGCTCAACTTCAACCGCCTCCGCAGCAGAAATATCCTGACGGACGTCACTATCCAGATTGACGGTCAGCACTTCTGCGCTCACAAGACGGTCCTCGTGGCTTGCAGGTACGTTCCAGACCAATTACCATTTTTTTTAGGCCAATCATCCTTCTTGTGCTATAGGATTGTCATTGTGAGAGAAGGGGCATAATCATAATTTTTTTAAATATTTTTTTATAGTGGACTTTTTTACTCCATATTCACGGACCCCCTGAAGAGTAACCTGAGTGCCATCAGCTTGGACCCTGAAGTTGACCCTGATGGTTTTGCCATCCTGCTGGACTTCATGTACACCTCCACCCTGACCCTGAAGGACAGCCTCGTTCTGGTTACCATGAACACAGCCTCTTACCTCCAGATGGAACATGTGGTGGACACCTGTCGCAGGTTCATCAAGTCCAGGTACGGAAAAAATGCATAATTGCTCATCTATTTATTCTTGGTCTGTAGCCTACTAGTACATGGAACCTTTCCTGGTTAGTTCTGGGAATATTTCCAGGCCCTATTGTTCTTATTCCCATGTGAATAGTATCAGTTTGGAACTAAATGGTTGCTGTTCCTTACTTCCTTCCCTTTTAGAGAGCAGTCTGTGAGTCTGCAGAGAGAGGAGGTACTGGCCAGCCCGATGCATCTCTCTCAGGACCTCCCTGCTTTCAGGGTTCTGGATAGGGTGGCGACCAGCCCCAGTCACACATCCATATCTCCCCTCAGAGACTGGAGGAGCTACTGCCCCAGTGTATTCAGTGGTATCAATGCTTCAGGTAGCTCCCATCACGTCCACGGAAAACACATCCCCATCAGAAAAATGTCAGATGCCTGTAATGTCAGTGACATTCCCAAAGGGGGCGCCATCTTTCAGAAACTCTGCTCTACCTTGAATCGCACAGAGACCACCATCATACACCACCCTTTGTCATCCGACTCCTCATCCTCCTCAGTTACGACCATCTGCCCTCTCCCCTGCTCCAGCCGTCAGACGGGGCCACTTGGGAGCCTCCAGGGGCCTGAACACAGAGGGGCCTCCCCCATGGAGGAGGACAGGAACCAGCACCCACAGCCCAACTCCCTCAGCCTGTCCCCAGGCTGCACCAAAGGGGTGATCTGCAGTCCTCAGAGCCCTCTTCGTTCTGACTGCCAACCCAACTCCCCCACTGAGTCCAGTGGCTGCAGCAGGAACACAGTCCCGTCCCTGACCCAGCCATCCGGCTGCTCCCAGGAGCCCAAGGCCCGCAACTGGAAGAAGTACAAGTTTATCGTTATGAACCAGACCTCTGGGGAGAAGGAGGATGAGTCCCAGGTAGGGAGTGTTGAGGCTGGGGACTGCTCTCCTCCGCAGGGCCGCTACAGGACCAGTGGATCAGAGGGATCCGTTGAAGAACTCCAGACTGGAGAGATGGTCAACGAGCATTGGGAAGAGGTCCTTGTGCCACAGGCCAGCCATCGCAGCGTTAGGCAGCAGAGATGCTCCTCCTGTGGTACGGACGCCCCTCAGCACCTGGAGGTGTGTTCCCACTCCCCTAGGTCCTACACGGGAGAGGACACCAATGAGCTGCACTCTGAGTACTCCGACTCAAGCGGTGGTGAGTAGTGTGTTTCAATGAGTGGGGCCGATTCAATAAATGTTAATGCAGTATAGTTCCATTCATGCTATTACACTTTTCATTGACTAAATCTCAATACTTCCGTTGCAGAGAATGGTTCCTACTTCTGCAACGAGTGCGATGCAAAGTTTGCGGAAGCGGACTCCCTGAAAGGACACATGCTCCAGGTCCATGCTGATAAGCCATACAAGTGTGACCGATGCCAGGCTGCATTCCGTTACAAAGGGAACCTTGCCAGCCACAAGACTGTCCACACTGGTAAGACTTCTGTTACATCTTAACTCATATCTGTCCTGTCAAACTAATAAGGTCATTATGTTGTCTTCAGAAGTGGGATCTAATAGTATGACTAAGAACAGTGTATTTACAGGGTTCTGGGTGGCATCAGTGTCATGGTTTCTTTATGCCTCTTGTATTCCAGGAGAGAAACCATACCGCTGTAACATCTGCGGCGCTCAGTTCAACCGGCCGGCCAACCTCAAGACCCACACCCGCATCCACTCGGGAGAGAAGCCGTACAAGTGTGAAACGTGTGGCTCTTGCTTCGTACAGGTGAGGAAACCGCTATGAGCTGTCATTCACTCATGAAGGACAAATATATCATTCATATATAATTATGTATTTCGTTCCTAGGTAGCTCACCTCCGGGCCCATGTGCTGATCCATACAGGGGAGAAGCCTTATCCCTGTGAGATCTGTGGGACGCACTTCCGCCATCTTCAGACCCTCAAGAGCCACTTACGGATCCACACAGGAGAAAAGCCATACCACGTAAGCACCTTGTCTTTCCCTTCACATGGCCCAGTGTGTATCTGGTTAATTTGGACTGCTTCCTCTAATCCCATTCCTGGCTTCCTGTGACTGCCTATCAATAGCCTAAACTGAGGACCCAGGGCCTCCGCTTAAATGCATAGTGGCTATAGCCTTTGTCCTCCTGCTAATCCTGCGTTTAATGTATGAATGAACCCATTGAGAGGCAGTTTGATTCAATTAGTGACTCATTGCGTTCATTCTTTTTCTTCCTCAGTGCGAGAAATGTGACCTTCACTTTCGCCACAAGAGCCAGTTGAGGCTGCATCTCCGTCAGAAGCACGGCGCGGTCACCAACACTAAGGCTCAGTACCGCCAGGCGAACAAGGACATGCTCATTGGCTTGGCCAAGGCCTGCTAAATGGACACTGGGACGATGGAGTGTGATTTGCTGGCAATTTTTACGTTGTTTTAGGAACACGTTGTCATAGTACCACGCTGTCAGTGATTGTTGTGTTTGTTGGCACTGGCAGACAGGTTTCCTCCAAATGTGAATATTTCATATCGTTTATAGCCCTTTTACTCTGTGTTTGTATATAAATCTAATATGTATGGTGTATAAATGTGTTTTAAGATCTTGTGAAATGTCCTGTATTGGAATATACATTTTGAAAATTAGAATTTTGTAATATGAATTCTTTTCGGGTAATAATGTTTTCTTAATGTTTTCAGTTAAGTACAACTTTTTTCCTGAATGTTTTCAGTTGAACGACAGTCGTCTTCTAGAAAACTGTACGACACACTTTCATTCATATTGAGAAACACTGTTCCATTGGTACAGTTATGTTATAGATAGTATATGGGGGCATGTTCAGCTGGACAATAGATAATATATTACCCAGTTCTTTGTAGTTTCTTATCTTAATATTGTGAATATATAATGTACTACCTACCCAGATTTCCCTCTGCTGGCAGAGTATATGTCTGCATTACTAAGGTACAGATGGTTTTTTATGTCTTTCTACCTAGTGAAAGATTGTCATTGTATCTGTCGTTTGGTCAAAATAATATATTATCCGACACAGATACATAGACATGCAATACGCAATGTATTCAAGGTGCTTTACACTGAGTTGTCCGATTTTCTGTTCATTAGCACAATGTCCCACGTCAGCACTTTGTACTGTATTTGTTTTGTCTGCTTTTTGTCTCAAGCCACAAGCTGTAAGTACACCAGGTCTCAAGCTACAAGTCCTCAGGAATGTTATCAACATTTGTCTTTGTAAACTGCAGAGCTTTATGTGAAATATAATTAAAGGAATGTATTATGAAAACATACATTTGTCAATGTGAAAATGCACATAACAACACTAATTATAAATTACTATCTTCTGTCCCGTAATCATATCATGGTCTTATAGTCAGTGTAGGTTTGCATCAACCATAGAATGACACACTCAAAGGCATCAGATGGCAATAAAATACCATCAACTTCCCCAGAGGATTAACCACAGTATGAGACAGAATGACACACACTGAGTGTACACAACATTCAGGACACCTGCTCTTTCCATAACATAACTGACCAGGAGAATCCAGGTGAAAGCTACGATCCCTTATTTATGTCACTTGTTAAATCCACTTCAATCAGTGTAGATGAAGGGGAGGAGACAGGTTAAAGAAGGATGTTTAACCCTTGAGACATTTGTGTACATGTGCCATTCAGAGAGGGAATAGGCAAGACAAAAATTGAAGTGACTTTGGATTGTGTCAAGAACTGCAACGCTCCTGGGTTTTTCATGCTCAACAGTTTCCTGTGTGTATCAAGAATGGTCCACCACCTAAAGAACGTTCAGCCAACTTGACACAGCTGTGAGAATCATTGGAGCCAACATGGGCCAGCATCCCTGTGGTGGGGGTGGGGGGGGTTCCTCCTTGATCATTTACAGATAGACAACACTGCTTTCATTTTGTTTTGACTAAATAAAGTTCATTTGGATATATTCTGTTAATATTTGGCCACACAGTTGAAAAAGCAAAAAATAATGACACGTTTATGAAGAACACTCAATGGACATTTTCCTTGAACACAAATAACAGAAGTGGTGGTATGCTAGAGAGTCAAGGAATCACAATATGTAATTCAATTAACTAATTCACTGAATAGTATGTGAATGTGACACTTTAAAAGTGGACATTTACATGAAAAACTAAAATAACTAATAAAGTAAGAATGGCGACGACGTGGCATTTCACAACACTAGCCAATCAATAGTAGTCAGTCTGCCCTCTGCTGGCTTATTGGTTCACTGACATGGGAGTGATTCCTATCTGTACAGACCAGTATCTACAATGTAGAGTTCCATGGGTAGGTACAGTGTAACTGCCCACTGCCACATAATACTTACTCTGCTGGCTGTTTATATATTTAATTGCATAATGAAATTCTCATCAAATTAAACTATAACACACAAGCAAGCTTGGCTGAAATAATAAGGAATGTAAACGATGTTGAATCATTTCTGTGACATGAGTTTGGTCTGTATGGCAAAGTTTTTCACTGACAGCACAATAACCGTTTAAGGCTTGTGGCAGAAACAAAATAAATAGGTCGTAAATATAGTTACAGATATCAAAATCTCAGTGAGGAAGAATTATATTGTTCCAGGAAGACTTTGTCAAATCTTTTTTGTACCAGGGACTTAAAAGCAATGGTCTCTTTCATGTCAGGGATCAGCAAGCTATGGTCTTTTCTCCTCAGGAACCACTTACATTAAAGAGAACTGACCAAATTAGAGTCTCAGGGACCGCCAGCAAACTGTTGAGAGACACTGATACAGCCTTGAGATAGTGTGATCTTCTGTCTGTGAGTGTGGAATTATCAGTTTGAGTGGGTCCGTCAGTAAGTACTCACCTGTCAAAGAAAAATGAAGTACAAACAGACAGACACGAGAGGGAGGTATATTTGGTTTGTCTGTCATTAACTTTTTCTCCCACTTTACATGGTAACATACTCAGATTCAACAAAACTGGTACTTTTTTCCTTTGTTGTGTAATCAATGATTAAACAAATAACACACAACAAAAACTTCAGTCGAGAGCTGATCTTTGTGCTCTTTTGTAGTGACGCATAAAGCCAGAGCCAAGTGATCATGGAGAACTAGGTATCTATTGGACTAGACATTTTCAGTCACCTTACATAGGACCACAAAGACACTCAGTATTTCAGCATTCTGGAGAACACCAAATAATATTTAATGTGCAGAACACCAAATATTTAATGTGCAGAACACCAAATAATCTTTCATGTGCAGAACACCAAATAATCTTTCATGTGCAGAACACCAAATAATCTTTCATGTGCAGAACACCAAATAATATTTAATGTGCAGTGATGCACACTCACAGATAAAGAGTTTAAATTTAGGACTAAGCCCAGTTTAAATTTCAAACTGGTCCAACACCGTATGTGCTGTAACCAATATCATTGTCATGCCAGTTTAATCCACAAATTTGTACCACTGCAATCAAGGTTGCTTGTTTCTCCATGACCTTAGTTCATATTTCTTTCAACATGAAACAGTTGTTTTCTATGTTTTATTAGTATACAGGGGAAGCCCATAAGACAACAGTGTTTATCTAAATTGATTAGCAGAGGCTCTCTTTCCCCCTCCGTCCGTCCTTTTCTTCATGATCCTTCTCCATCTAGTCCAGAGAAGTGGTTGGTCTGTGAAAAAACCATGTGCTTGTCTAGGTTTCCGCTGACAATGATGTACAGAGATTTTATCACAGAAAATGTAATTTTGTAAACATACTGTACTGTATATGCCTCTGCTTGACAACAAAAACAAGCACCTCGCAGAGCAGAGAAATTCTAATAGTCTTGTCCCTATACAAAGGCCCAGAGCAGAGCATCTCATTCACTCTAACACACACACACACACACACACAAAATAGCCCCCCCAAAAAAAATGCAATGAATGGAAATAAACTAAGTATATTGTTGCTGTAGCTAAAAGTAGCCGTGAATGGTAGTTGTTGGTAGTGTGTGGAATTTCAAATCTCCTTGTCCAGGATGGTTTTGACATTGGCAAACACCTGAAACAGAGAAGGAGGGAAAGAGATGCATTAGAGAAAACCAAATTCATGTTTGTGTTTTTGTACATGTGCAATCGCCTGGGGACAAGTGTGTGGTTGCCCTCCGGAGGGTGCAAGGGAACAGAGAGACAACCAATAGGGAAAGAAACATCTCAGATTGAGGGAATTCTTACTGAATTATAAGATCATAGTGAATGAGTGTATACTACTTAGTGTGTACTACAGAGTGTGTACTACGGAGTGTGTTCCAAATGCACATCATGTGGGACTGCAATGGCGCAGTGCTGTATACTTGTCACGCCCTGACCTTAGAGAGCCTGGTTTATTCTCTATTTGGTTAGGTCAGGGTGTGACTTGGGTGGGCAAATATATGTTTCTATTTCTTTGTTGGCCTAGTATGGTTCCCAATCAGAGGCAGCTGTTTATCGTGGTCTCTGATTGGGGATCGTACTTAGGCAGCCTTTTTTTCCACCTTTAGTTGTGGAATCTTGTTTGTGTGTAGTTGCTTTCTGCACTGCATGTAGCTTTACGTTTTGTTGTTTTTTTCGGTGTCATTTTAAATAAAAGTAAAATGTACGCCTACCACGCTTCACCTTGGTCCAATTCATCTCTAAACGATCGTGACAATACTCCTGTTGCTTACCTTGTCCACACTGTACGAGGCATCCACAGTGCGCACCTTGCCCTGTTTCTCATATAGTGAGATGATGGGCCGTGTTGACTGCAGGTAGGTCTGGATCCTTCAGGGGAGGAAACGAAGGCTCAGAAACAGGGCTGACAAGCGCCCAGGACTTAGAGGAGACCCAAGTACATACAGCCAAGCTAAAACATGCTCCAGGGTGTATTACTTTTAAGGGTGAGGAGTCAAGGTGGAACTGAAAATCGCAATCTCAAAAGCAACGCCCGTCAACGTTTTTTCACTATTATTAAAGGTGCATTATGTAGTTGTGTACAACCTGACTGATTGCAGATAGAAATGTGAGTTATAGATCTGTCACTCATTACAAGCAAGTCTGATTCACAATAGATCTGTTCTATATGAAATATTTCTATGCTTTCGCCTCGTTTAGTTTTTGCTTGATATTACTTTCGGTTTTGTACATCACCTTAAAACTGCTGAAAATATGATATTTTTGGTGACAAACTATATTTCACAGAGGTTTAGATAGCATGATGATTCTCTACACTATACATTGCTTGTTGTGTCGCATTAACTGAAATTAGAATTTTAGAAACCGGGAAATGGCAGAGCTATTTCAACATATGACGCTTTATAAGAACACTTTTTTTAAAGAGCAAGAGCCGTGTCTCCTTTTGAGAGGTCCAGTTCATGTTAAAAAGGTCAAAGGTCAGTGATCATGGAAAGCTTTAGCGTTTGGAAGCTACCTTTTCTCCAGGCTCGCTCTGTTGTCATCGGTGCGCCCGCTGCTCTTTCCCTCTTTCTACACATCTGTCGATACAGACCTGTAGACAAACAAAAACAGAGCTCTCAGGATAAAGATTACACTGTCAGCCAAGCAATAAAGACATTCACACTCGGAGGCAACTTTCAGAAATAAAAGTCGTACTCCAAATGTGTCATATCTGATATGTTGCCCCTCCTTGTTCGCCCCCTCCCCTTCCTCTTGGAGATCCTTGCCCCCAATGCTGTATTATTACCTCATTGCTGCAGTCGAAGAAAAGCACAAATTTGACGTCAGCCTCCCCATCCATGATGGTGGTCCACCCATGGAGGTTTTCTTCGTTTCGGGGAAGCCGTCGATGAGGAAGTGGATCTTCTTCTCGTCTAACTTTCTGGTCTCCTCCATGGCCTGAGGACAAAGGAAATTGAAAGTTAAAGGGATATTCTTCTCCAAATCGAAGTCAGACATTTTTATGTCTAAAAAGTATTTATTACACACCACCTGTAGACCTCACTGGGTGAACTATCCCTTTAAGGGTGACGCAAGGATTAATTCAGCCTATGGAGCAATGACAGAGACTATTTCAGTACTCAGACCAAAATGCCTGTACAGTGCTACTCCATATTATCTAAGCTAATAGTAATGCTAACTGCCAGCTTACTGAACGTCAACAGTTAACACAAACCCTGTAGTCTTAGGTACCTGGAGTTGGTGCATACCTTCTTGAGTAATTTAATGGTGATCTCGAAGGGGACTATCTTGCCATCCTTAATGTGGTTATCGATGAGCTGTCCGAACTCTGAGCCCTCTCGGCTCCGTTCAGACCTCAGCAGGTCTCCGGCAAACAGATGAGTGTAACCGTAGCTCTAGGAAAAACACAAAGGGTTAATGCCAGCCTTAACCAAAACAACACAGTGCACTCCTCTAATAATAATATTTACTGATTCAACCGCTTGTGGAGAACAATGGGACAAAAACATGTGTGTACTTGTATTGTAATAGGAATGTCCAGGTGAACACAAAGGAGAGCACTCGTTGGTAAAGTCAATCAAAAATCTATCTGGTTTAGTACAAGTTGCAACAGGGGGACACTGTTCAACCAACGAAGAAGCAGAGAAAATGTCTAAAAGGCCTCTTCTGAGCAGGCCCTTACATCCTAATCAGACAGCACCAAACGTTCTGTAAACAACAGCCTCCTGGAGACAGGCCCTTACATCCTAATCAGACAGCACCAAACGTTCTGTAAACACCTGCCTCTTGGAGACAGGCCCTTACATCCTAATCAGACAGCACCAAACGTTCTGTAAACACCTGCCTCTTGGAGACAGGCCCTTATATCCTAATCAGACAGCACCAAACGTTCTGTAAACACCTGCCTCTTGGAGACAGGCCCTTACATCCTAATCAGACAGCACCAAACGTTCTGTAAACAACAGCCTCCTGGAAACAGGCCCTTACATCCTAATCAGACAGCACCAAACGTTCTGTAAACAACAGCCTCCTGGAGACAGGCCCTTACATCCTAATCAGACAGCACCAAACGTTCTGTAAACACCTGCCTCCTGGAGACAGGCCCTTACATCCTAATCAGACAGCACCAAACGTTCTGTAAACAACAGCCTCCCGGAGACAGGCCCTTACATCCTAATCAGACAGCACCAAACGTTCTGTAAACAACAGCCTCCTGGAGACGGGCATTTACACTACCAGTCAAAAGTTTTAGAACAACTACTCATTCAAAGGTTTTTCTTTATTTTTTACAAATTTCTACATTGTAGAAAAATAGTGAAGACATCTAAACTATGAAATAACACATGGAATCATGTAGTAACCAAAAAGTGTTAAACATATCAAAATATATTTTATATTTGAGATTCTTCAAATAGTCATCCTTTAATGAGAGAAACACTTGAATGAGTAACGTTAGGTGTTGTAAACCTTTTGATTGGTAGTGTATATGCTAATCAGACAGCATCAAATGTTAACCAAATGTTCTGTAAACACCAGCCCCAGTGGCTTGTAGGAAGTCAAAACTAAAGGCAGTGCTGTCAGCTGCTACATAATCACAGTGTTCGCAGAATGTCATCAACACAATACAACAGGGAATAATCAGTGTGTTCTCTGTCCTTATACATTCCGTTTGGCGTCAACCACTATCAACAGATATGAGAATAATCCATAACATTCAGCATCAAGTCTGGTGACCATCAACACACACCTTCAGTGTCACAAACACTAGAAATCATGTGTATTACAGAAATAACAAATATATTCAAATTCTGTTGATCATTCTAATCTAAATAGGAACTTTAGTAACCTTAAATCTCCTCATAGAGTCTTTCCTAACAATTTAGCTAGCCTAATTTGTTAAGGAATCAATTGGGTTATGAGAATGAAATTGTCCGGGAGTAATGTAGATCCTTTAAAAGGAGTGCAATAGTAACAATGTCCTAAGCAGAGAATAAATATAAAGGAGTCACATGGCATATGCCTAGATGGTTATTGTTCAACAGTGAGTCGCTGTGCTCCATTGACTCTGAAAGCAGGGGAGGGGTTTAGGGAGAGACGAGACAGCATCACTAGTGCCCTTTAACTATTATTGTGCTGAATGAATGGACACTACACGTGGGTTCGTGTTATTTCATGCTGGGACAGGATGCTTGCTCAAACTCATTTGGCCACAGCCCTAAATTATGAATATAGGGCAGGGAGCTTTAAGAGCACATTAAGAGCTTAAAGACACGTCAGGAATATTTTTAGGTTGCCCAAAGATTATGATCACATGCCCGAAAAATTTAAGAAGCTATTTTCACCTACACAGGGGAGGAACCAGAAAGATCAGACTATCTGGCTGTTATCAGGAGAGAGAAATGAATTGCCAGCTCAATGGTACAACCACAGAGAAGGCTCAACTTGCACAACTGCCCAGGTCACTTGCCCGGGGCAATAGGACAACCCTTAATGCCAATCCCTGATATGTCAAACTATCAAAGTAGTTGGAAAATGCATGAAACAACTTGTCACAGAAGAAAGCCAAAGGAGGTCTGCTGAATATCAGTATTAGACACTAAATATTTGCTTGAGTTTATCTATTGATGCAAAACACCACCCAGACAGACAGACAGACATCTGCCTTGATTTCTCATGCCTCCCTGTTCAAGGGCCCCGTTGGATGGAGGGGTAGAGCAGGTGATTAAAAAAATACCGTAACATAAAGTGAATTGCACGGCAGCTGAACATGATAAGATGTACACTACACATCCGCATGACGCCAATAGCGGTGCATAGGCTACTCCGTATGTAGTTAGAAGCCGACCACCGTAAACACATTCCATCCTTTTCTCAACAGAGGCACCGAGTGTTCAATGTAAGACATGAAAACACTAGCTACTGATTAGAATAGAAGTCATTGCTGTTTTACATAACAAGCTAGCTAGCCTCGGTCTCTCGTTGGTGAACTAACTATAGCCCACTTTGAATTATTGAGGGGTAAACTGCAAAACAGAATCAATGAGTTAGCCAGCTAAATAACTTATTATTTTAAAAAAAAGATAAGCTAGAAACATGTTATAATTGACACAAAAACCCCAAACAATAGATTGTGATTATTTCTGGTTGTTTATCGAAGTTATAGTACCTGGGAAACTGATTAAAAGCAGCTACTATACCCCTCTTTCATGTATTCAGGAATAACTTTTATCCATAGCTAGTTAGCTAGTCGAAAGTGTAATGATGGAAAAATATATATAATGATTATTCATTGCTCACATAGCTAGTTAGCTAGTGTGGTCCTGGCATAGTTATACTGGTAACTGCTCCTTCTTCCATACGTGGCTATGCTAACTAGCTAGCATAATGAGTAGGGTACATTTAGAGGACAAGAACCGGAAGTCGATACATTCAGCTGGTCTCCACTGGACATAAATTTCCACAACCCCCTAAAATGTATTAGTGGTTTATTTCCTAACACAACTCAATGCCCTGTCAAATGATCATGGTCCGTCTCATACCTCAACGATTCTGACGCACTGGGTTCCTTTGCCCGAGCCAGGTCCGCCTAACACGAACACAACCTGCGCCTTCTTCATGTCGATCAAAGCGACGGTCGCAGCCCTGTACACATCGCTCCAGACCTTCGCAGATAAGCTACTCAATAAACGGAAACTCATAAACCGAAAACAATAGCCGATCAATAGTCGGCAGAACAGGTTGAATTACCTGTTTATGAACGTCAGTGGGAAGTCTGCAGAAGCCAACACCACTTCCAACTGTTGACGTTGCCAACCAATGGCAGCACAGGAGTGTCCATGGGGTGTTAACCACGTCTATGTATACTTGTTTTTTCAACGCAGGGGTCTGGTGTACGCCTCTTCCTCACTGGTTGTCGCTGTCTATCCTCCCAGCATCAGCACCTAGCCTAACTGAACAGCGACCGTCCTCGAAGAAATGATGCTCTACCAAGCGAGGGAGTTGGACGGATAATGGTTAATCGGTCGACGGAGAAAGACATGGATGATTCGTGTCACCAAAACATTTAAGGGATAAATGAGCGGCTGGGTATCACAGGAAGTCCCGGGCACGTTTGTGCAGTTCTGGCTGCTTTCTCTCACCATTCATAATGCACCATTCATGATGCGAGCTTCCCTCATCCTTGATCTCAAGAATGGCAAGAAGAAAACATTGAAATAGCCTCGCGTTGTTGGCTCGACAGGGCACCATAGCATGCCACGCGCTGTTTCGTTGTTTCATATAGACTGTTAGGCTATAACTAGCCTACTATCATCGGGTTTAGGAAGGACATGAGCTAAAGTCTTCTTGTTGTGCCGAACAAGACAATCTTCTTTGAGGGCGCCGTACCAAAAGCAGGGCTATGCAAGCCATCCAAACAAAGGCACCCCAACACCCCCATTGACTCACCAGCTGTCCCGTCGCCACTGACATGACAACGCCGAGCCGAAAGAGCAGGATCAAAGGGCACCGACCTGCAGCCGGACGCGTGGACTCGAAAAGGAAGGGGGCGACGGACTCGAAGCGAGGAAGCAGCAGCCCGAAGAATGCCGAATTGCAGTTTCTAGGGATAAGCACCAAGGGCAGTGCGGCACTCAACAGTCATATCGGGGGAAGGTGGTGGGGGAGCTGTTCAGTGTACCTTCCCCCCACTCTTCGTTCTGCTCGTACCTTGTACTTTACGTTCCATTTTCCCGGCGCGAAAAAATGCTTGAAAACAACTGCAGTATTGATTTGATTTCGAATGTTGGTTCTGTGTTTATATTCAAAATGATTAACATATTTCGTTTTCTTAAGCCGTTTGACTGCATCAGTGATGGGCAATTGAAATATTAATCTTGATTTACAAGCTCGCTGGAATCCGAGAGGGACTGATGTACATACTGGTCAGGTATCATCTCCTCCCTCCGTCTCTTGTTCTGCTTACTCTGCTACTTGCCAGCACCATGGGCTGTATCCAGAGCATCGCCTGCAAGCCGCGCATTAGAAGGGAGAACATTGTAGTCTATGAGGTATCGGCCTCCATTGACCAGTGCCCAACGGTGATAGAGGAGAACTCGCCTATAGTGCTGCGGTATAAGACACCATATTTCAGGGCCTCAGCCGGGATCGTAATGCCTCCGGTGCCCCGCAATGAGACCTGGGTGGTGGGTTGGATCCAGGCTTGTACTCAAATGGAGTTCTACAATACTTATGGTGACATTGGCATGTAAGTTCTGAGCTGTCACCAATCAGTAATCATTCAATCTGACTGACTCGGACTCTTTCTCACTTTCTCTCTCACACACACACAATAGACTTTAGTTCAGTGGGCTAATGTCTTGAGTCACTGGCCAGACGATCCAGGTTTGGTACCCAGTCGGTCACATAATGTGAGCTGTTCTGTCTATATGCATCCGTTGGTGTGAGTGAAATTCTAGCAGCTGTACATTTCCTAGGCTACTATTAACATAGTCCATTAAGCGAGGCTATTGTGATGTATCATTATCATAAACTGTTATACTGTTTTGTAAGCCAGATATGATATAATAATATAAACTCTTCATCCACTACCAAAGGTCCAGCTGGGAGTTACCGGAGCTCCGCGAGGGCCGGGTCAAGGCCATCAGCGACTCGGACGGGGTCAGCTACCCTGGTACGGCAATACCACCGAGACTGTCACCCTCACGGGCCCCACGTCCAAGCCGTCGCGCCTCACGGTCAGCATGAATGACAACTTCTACCCCAGTGTGACCTGGGCCGTGCCCATCAGCAACAGCAACACAGCCATGCTGTCACACATCACCCGAGACCAGAGCTTCATCACCTGGCTGGTTGCCATCAACTCTGTCACCAAGGTACTGTAGGCTTCAGAACATGGACTTCCTTGGACTTTATGAACTGCTCTGTTTAGTTTTTGTTTCATTATCTTAAAAGGTATAGTTCACTTTTTCCAACCTCTAAAGTGGTCTAATCTCGAGATAAATCCACATCCCACACAATCAGTTCTATGGATCCAACAATACGTTCCTCAATCCCAAATGCATGGGAATGATTAGCACCATCTAATTAGTTTGATCAACCCAAAAAATTGTGTGCAATGTGGACTCATCCCAACATATGACCACCTTTGAGGTCTGAAACCATCTGACAAACACGTTTTGGACTGTACCCCCAGGGCTGTTCATTTCTGTCCTAGCCCAGTGCAGCCTTGGTCCGGGGGTAATCAATGTAGGCTACATATTGCAAAACACTTCTCTGTGTGGTAACTGTAAAGCTCTTTGGGCTGCAGCGTATTACATGACAGTTGCTATACAAGACTCAGTGGATCCTGCTAAAGGGAGAATGGCTCATAATAATGGCCGGAACAGAGCTAATGGAAAGGCATCAAACACTTGGAAATCATGTGTTTGATGTATTTGATACCGTTCCACCTATTCCGCTCCAGTCATTACCACGAGCCCGTTCTCCCCAATTAAGGCGCCACCAACCTCCTGTGATGCAAGTTAACTTTTACGAATATAATTTTTTCACTTCCCAGGAGCGCATTGTGCTGCAGACGGTGCGGTGGCGGATGCGGGTGGACATCGCCGTGGACCCTGACATGCCCCTTGGCTCCCGGGCCTCCCTAGTGGGCCGTCCTCACCAGGAGCAGCCCCACATCCTCAACTATCAGGAGCCAATCCTCTCCAACGCCCTGGGACGACCCAATGCCAACGACGCCCAAGTGCTGATGTGGAGGCCCCGCAGAGGGGCGCCCCTAGTGGTCATACCGCCCAAATAAGGTCGAAAAGACTGAGAAAAAAGAGATGTGATTGGTTCACGGTAATGAGGAAGTGTGGACCATCGCAAAGCGGGGAAATTATGAGTTATCTTGCCAAGATGTCAGCTCTTCACTCATACCTACTACTGTCAGGGTTCAATGGATGATAAGAAATTGTGAAACAGTATAGGTGTTTTCTCTGGACTGGACTGCATTGGAATTGGCACAGCGGAAATTTACAGAGCTAGACTGGTTTTAAGTGCAGGCTCAAAACTGCATCAGCATTTGATTAAGTTGGACTGTTTTTGGACGGCCACAGTCCTGAATTAGAGTTGTATCCATTGGACAGAAAGGGACAGAGCTATTGAAGTTTCATTGAGGTGGACTGGACACAGAACTGCATCCTACTGTAGATCTTATTGCATGAGAAAGAAAACGGTCTACGACTGGAATAAGAATACCATTTTATATAAGCTCATCACATTAAGGATATTGAATGGAACTTCTTACATTGGCCATGAAATCCTGCAAGCTGGAAAATCTCCTCAGTGCCAATTATGGATATAACAGCCTTTAACGCTCATACAACATTTTAAGAACACATCGTTAGATTTAATTATGAGTCAAATCATATTATATAAATCTTCTGTTAGTTTAAGATTAACTCACATCAATCAGATTGTATTAAGAACACCGACTTGGCATAAAGTTCTACAAAGAAATGGGCTGATTGTAGTCTTATTGAAACACGCCATGTTTATCCATTCAAATAGAAACATAGAACATGGACGGACGGGTTAAAGGTGTGGGTTTTCTCGTGTCAGTTGAGTATCTACACGTACAAACATGAATGTCCAAGTCTAAGTCCAACCTTTGCCACTACCCATATTGCTTATCTTTACAATCCATTCCGATATACTCAAAGTGTCTTGGGTGAGGGGATAGGGGTTTATTTGGGATTGGGCCATAGTCCCACAGTACACTATTAAGGCAGTAGTCTGGGCTGGTATTGGGTTTATTCAGAGGTGTCCCTATCATATTACACAATGTCACATGATTCATTCTCCATCTATGCTCCTCACCAGGTTCAGTCCACACCTTCCCATCTGTCTGTCCATCTATTTCTCTCCCTCCCATCACTCCATCATTCTCTCTCCTCTCCACATGTCACAATCCCTGAATTTCTCTCCACTCCAAGACTATGCAAACACAGAGGGACTGTTGAGTGACATAAAAAAAAGTACCAGTCAAAAGTTTGGACACACCTAATCATGCAAGGGTTTTTCTTTATTTTTTAAACTATTTTCTACATTGTAGAATAATAGTGAAGACATCAAAACTATGAAATAACACATGGAATCATGTAGTAAGCAAGAAAGTGTTAAACAAATCAAAATATATTTGAGATTCTTTGAAGTAGCCACCCTTTGCCTTGATGACAGCTTTGCACACTCTTGACATTCTCTCAACCAACTTCACCTGGAAGGCTTTTCCAACACTCTTGAAGGAGTTACCACATATGCTGAACACTTGTTGGCTGCTTGTCCTTCACTCTGCGGTCCAACTCATCCCAAACCATCTCAATTGGGTTGAGTTCAGGTGATTGTGGAAGCCAGGTTATCTGATATAGCACTCCGTTACTCTCCATATTGCCCAAATAGCCCTTACACAGCCTGGTGTGTTGGGTCCTTGTCCTGTTGAAAAACAAATGATAGTCCCACTAAGCACAAACCAGATGGGATGGCGTATCACTGCAGAATTCTGTGGTAGCCATGCTGGTTAAGTATGCCTTGAATTCTAAATAAATCACAGAGAGTATCACCAGCAAAGCACCCCCCCACACCATCACACCTCCTCCTCCATGCTTCATGGTGGGAACCACACATGCGGAGATCATCCGTTCACCTACTCTGCGTCTCACAAAGACACGGAGGTTGGAACCAAAAATCTCAAATTTGGACAATTCAGACCAAAAGACAGATTTTCACCGGTCTAATGTCCACTGCTCATGTTTTTTGGCCCAAGCAAGTCTCTTCTTCTTATTGGTGTCCTTTAGTAGTGGCTTCTTTGCAGCAATTCGACCACGAAGGCTTGATTTACACAGTCTCCTCTGAACATGTGATGTTGAGATGTGTCTGTTACTCTGGGCCTTTCTTTCGTGTGGCGGTCCTCATGAGAGCCAGTTTCATCATAGCGCCTGATGGTTTTTGCGACTGCATTTGAATAAACTTTCAAACTTCTTGATATTTTCCGTATTGACTGACCTTCATGTCTTAAAGTAATGGACTGTCATTTCTCTTTGCTTATTTGAGTTGTTCTTGCCATAATATGGACTTGGCATTTTGCCAAATAGGGCTATCTTCTGTATACCACCCCTACCTTGTCACAACACAACCAATTGGCTGAAACGCATGAAGAAGGAAAGAAATTCCACAAATTAACTTTTAACAAGGCACACCTGTTAATTGAAATGCTTTCCAGGTGACTACCTCATGAAGCTAGTTGAGAGAATGCCAAGATTGTGCAAAGCTATCATCAAGGCAAATGGTGGCTACTTTGAAGAATATAAAATATATTTGGATTTGTTTAACACTTTTTTGGTGACTACATGATTCCATATGTGTTATTTCATTGTGTTGATGTCTTCCCTGTTATTCTACAATGTAGAAAATAGTAAAATAAAGAAAAACCCTTGAATGAGTAGGTGTGTCCAAACTTTTGACTGGTACTGTAGGTGGATAAATGATTAGGAAACACAGGGTGGAGGTATTTTTCACAATGATGGCTTTCGTCATTTCCCCAAAATGGCTGCTGTCCATTGATTAAACTGAATCTTTTTCTAGCCACATTCACAATTGTCATTCTTGGGTAAGATGGACGCTATTTCCATGTTAGATACACAAAGAAATGAAAATAGATTATATATGAACACAGTTTATGCAGCTCTGACTAGGCACCAAACATATTCAGTGATCTGTTGTTATAGAGACTGTTTTGGTTTGTCTAAACTTGACACCATAGGAAGCAGGGTCGCCTTCATTAGGGCACAACGTAGCAGGATGCTTTGCAACACAAACATTTGGGCAGTCTCACCCTGTCTTTAGCCTGTTTTGTTCCATTTGGTGCCCAATGACCCAGTTGTTGTGAAACTTCCAACAATTTATTACCTCTTTGCTCATCAATAAATCCTGCTTTGTGATTTCATGCCTAGAGGAAACAACACACATACATACATACATACATACATACATACATACATACATACTGGATGTGTCAATACAAAACATCTGTTTAGACCCATGTTTCACATTTGATCTCTTTAATTATTAATTTCTGTTGTTGCATGAAAGGCAATTTATGCACACAAACATCAGCAACTGGATCTGAATGTCCGGAAATGAGCAGAAAGTTCAAAGCATTCCTTCCTTTAATCCTTTTCCTCCTTGTCCCCAATAAAAAGACATCCAGCATCTCTAATCATTCGTCTCAACCCCTCCCCTCTGCAGTAAATGTGCTATGGCCCAACACTCCCACTAGGTGGAGCTGTCACTCAAAGACAAATGAGGAGGGGCTTTGTAACGTGTGAGGCATTCAATTCATTTGAATGCCCTTGGTCTTATTGACCATCAGTACCCATAAAATACATTCATACTCCCTTATTCCCCAAATACATAAAAACATGATCAAATATATAAAAATTGAATATTTATCTCAAACTAACGTTGTCAGTGAATTCTTGGATTTATCCAAACATTTTTGTTGATACCTGTAACGTCCCTGTTTTCCCATGATTCCATGCTTTGGTGATTCCATGATCACCCCTGAGATGAAAGGAGGTGAGGGATCAAAGGTGAGCATAACCCTTCATAGGCATCATAACAGCTTCAGCTCGATGAATGGGCCTGTGTGTGTGTGTGTGTGTGTGTGTGCGTGCGTGCGTGAAATGCATGAGAGTGTTAACTGTGAAGAAGTCACATTCATGAGCCTGTTCGAGTCAAACTTGATGGATTCACTATGGGGAGAGCGTTGTACCATTTTTACCCCCATGCATCATAAATCACTTTGAATTTCAATAAAAAGCTTAGTAAATGCTAAATAGTCATTGTCGGATGTTGCCCTCTATCTTGATTGGACAAACAAAACCCAGTCTGTGTTGGCGGTCTCAGACATTCCGTTTCAGGCGACTCCTATCTATTTTGAGCGCTAAACATCGCAGGACTACTTCTGTCTACACTCTTTATTCAGAAGTTGTGCTCGTCCTCCTCAGCAACCTATGGCAGGTGGTGGGTCTCCAATCTAAACTCTGCTATGGCAGGTGGTGGGTCTCCAATCTAAACTCTGCTATAGCTGGTGGTGAGTCTCCAGTCTAAACTCTGCTATGGCAGGTGGTGGGTCTCCAATCTAAACTCTGCTATGGCTGGTGGTGGGTCTCCAATCTAGACTCTGCTGTGGCTGGTGGCAGGCCTCAGCCTCATAGCCATACAGGAAGGTGGCAGCAAGGACCAGCACTGCTCCTAGGAAGAACACACTGGAGAGAGAGAGAGAGAGACAGAGAGAGAGAGACAGAGAAAGACAGAGAAAGAGAGACAGAGAGAGAAAGAGAGAGAAAGAGAGACACAGAGAGAGAGAGAGAAAGAGAGAGAGAAAGAGAGAGAGATTGATCAGAGGTTGTTAGAGTTATAGACAGAACATTTATATTCAGGGCGTTTTCATATTAATTCAGCTCTCTTTTCGTATTCTCATCTGTATTTTATCAGGAATTCTGTTGAGATTATGAACCTTTTACCCAAGATGGACCTGGCCAGATGATTTATCAAAGTGTGGGTGTGTGTGCGTATGTGTACCTGGTGGGGTCGAAGTCCACCAACCAGAAGTAGGATATGAGTGTTGACAGGATGATGGAGAGTGAGGTGGCAAACCCCTTCAGGATGTTGTCTGCATACTTAATGACTGCTGCTATGACCAACCCACCCAGAGCCTGGAAACACAAGCAACACAGAGATGACATGGATTTAACCCTGTACTGCAGTGGGCTAAATCAGTGTTTCTTGGTAGCCTTAAACAAATTTACTCTGAAACAAAAGTATACACCTCACACACAGGGGGGTACACCTCATTTTTGCAGAGTGAGGGTGGCAAACTTACCAGAGTCAATTATTTGAAGGAGTCAATTTATAGAGTATACAAGTCAAGTATACAAGTGTAAGTGTAATTTTATATTTATTTAATTCAATTTCGCTAACGTTAACTAGACCTACTAGTAGTTCTGTTGTGATAATAACGTGAGTTAGACCTACCAGTAGGTTAGTTCCGTCTGTGATAATAACATTAGTTAGACCTACCAGTAGGCTAGTTCTGTTGTGATAATAACATTAGTTAGACCTACCAGTAGGCTAGTTCTGTTGTGATAATAACATTAGTTAGACCTACCAGTAAGTTAGTTCTGTTGTGATAATAACATTAGTTAGACCTACCAGTAGACTAGTTATGTTGTGATAATAACATTAGGAGTGGTTTGCAAGTGATTTAATTATTTTGGGTCTTCTTTTTCTCTGTGCTCATCTCTACATGTCCTGTGCAACTATTTGCAATGCATCAGTGCAACAATGTTATCATAACCGGCCAAAAGTGATCACACAATGCACTTTCCCTCCTCAACTTTCCCTGACATGCTGTAGGCCTGTTTTACATTCAGCAATTAGCAAGAGCAAACCTGCTTCTTTCCCTGAATAAACTATTAGGCCTAGTAGAAAAAAAGCTTTTGTAGCCTAAAGTGTTTCCTGGGAATTTCACAAGGAATTGCCTATTTGGGAGAGGCTTGCAGCCTATATAGCCTGTTGCGCATGTGAACCGCTTGGATAAGAGAGGCTAGTGACTTGTAGCCAAAGTAAGAAGCTAAATATTAGCTAGATATTAGGCATTCACTAGGTAAATATTAAGACTATCGGCTAAATATTTACCTATCAACGTGCTAGAAAAATAAATGACCAGATTATGAAACGGCAGATCTGTAGTCAGTTCCCACAGGCTGCGCTCTGTGGTCCCTGGGTATGCAAAGCTCCACTAATGATTAGTCCTTAGCCTACGTTTTTAGACAACAAAAGTATTATACCTGGGCTACAACAACACAGTGCAATGAGGAATCAATTATTGTTATTAAGTGAATATGCAAGTATTGTCCATAGTCTGTACACTGCAGTGATGTAGGCTAACTTGAATAACAGTCCTGTTTTGTTTCAGGCCAAAATAACTGCATAAGCCTACAGTTTAAGGCTGTTTATACAGCCATTTGGATCAGTGTGGGTCTATACTCGACAGTTTAGAACGTTCAGAAAGGTACATTAGCAGGCCACTCATATGGTGTAGGCCTATTTTGTCATGATGTAGCCCGGTGTTAATCTAGGCCTAGGCCTACTATAGGAAAATATAGGCTTCTCCTTTCCAACTTCCCGCCCGTAAATGCTGTAGCCTATTTTACATTCAGCAAGCAAGAGCAAGCATGCATCTCCCCTCCAATAGGATATTAGTAAACTAAAGAAAATAAGTCTAAATAATTGTCCAACAATAGTTTGTAGTCTGTCTTTTCCTGGGACTCCACCAGATTTAAGAGGAATAGCCATGGCAACGGAGAGGCCAGGTGCACAATTGCTCAACAGAACAATAAAGACAACATGTAGCCTATAGCCTAAATTAAAAGCATATATTATACCATTATTCATAAGCTCAATGTTAGGGTAAATACTGCACTGAATACATCCAGTCAAAGGAAAAAAAGTTTATAATATAAAGAAATCAAAGGTAGCCTACACTACAACTCTAAAAATTAGCATACACTACACTCTAAAAACAAGGGTTCTTTTGACATCCTCAAAGTTCTTTGAAGAACCTTAGGGTTCTCGGCACTGAAAATGGCCCCCAAAAGGTTATTCCAAGAACCCCATAGGAGGTGGGGTTCATCAAGGAACCTCTTTAGTTGGTGGGGTTCTTGCAGGAACCTAACAGCCCAACTGAAACATTTGGATTTGAATTTGAAAGGACAGCAGGTACTTAACTGAAAAGGAAAGGTTTGTCCCTTGTATGATTTACATTGATATTGTTTTATGATGATACCATCTATCTTTTCACATTTGTGCAAAATCTTTCTAAAACAGAAAATGGACACAATTCAATGGATATCAATCAACAAAGAGGTAAGAATATGTAGGCTATAACAATATGTTGAAGGCTAGCTGTATTGAAAAGATGGCGCCGAAGAACATGGCTTATGTTTTACATTCTCCCAACCAATTGTGCAATTTTGTTAGTTGTTTTGCATTTTGTGTAACTTATTTTTTAACTGATTGTGTATGTAATGTTGCTGCTACCGTCTCTTATGACCGAAAATAACTTCTGGACATCAGAAAAGCGTTTACTCACCGCGGACTGGAAGAAACTTTTTCCTTTAACGAGTCCGACGACACGCCTTTTGGTGAAGAAAAGACGCCGGAAAAGGGGACGCAGATCAGGGATTCTTCTGAGAAGCAGGAGGCGAATCTCCCAATGCCTTCCATTCTCCTTGCTAACGTGCAATCATTACAAAATTAAATTGATGACCTACTATTAAGATTATCCTACCAATGGGACATTAAAAACTGTAACATCTTATGTTTCACCGAGACGTGGCTGAACGAAGAAACAAACAATACAGAGCTAGCGGGATTTTCCATGCACCGGCAGAAAAGAGATGCTACCTCTGGTAAGACGAGGGGTGGGTGTCTTTTTGTCAATAACAGCTGGTGCACGATGTCTAATATTAAAGAAGTCTCGAGGTATTGCTCGCCTGAGGTAGAGAGAGTTCTCATCTGTATTATTCGTAGCCGTCTATTTACCACCACAAAGCAAAGCTGGCACTAAGACTGCTCTCAACCAACTCTATAAGGCCATAAGCAAAGAAAAAAAATGCTCATCCAGAAGCGCTGCTCCTAGTGGCCGGGGACTTCAATGCAGGCAAACTTAAATCATACAAGGCTCTCCCCCACCCTCTATTTGGCAAATCTGACCACAATTCTATCCTTCTGATTCCTGCGTACAAGCAAAAACTAAAGCAGGAAGTACCAGTGACTCACTCAATATGGAAGAGGTCAGATGACGCGGATGCTACACTACAGGACTGTTTGCTAGCACAGAATGTAATATGTTTCAGGATTCATCCAATGGCGTTGAGGTATACACCACCTCAGTCTTCGGCTTCATCAATAAGTGCATCGATGACATTGTCCCCACAGTGACTGTACGTACATATCCCAACCAAAAGCCATGGATTACAGGCAACAACCGCATTAAGCTAAAGGCTAGAGCTGCCGCTTTCAAGTGGGAGACTAATCCGGACGCTTATAAGAAATCCCGCTATGCCCTCCGATGAACCATCAAACAAGCAAAGCGTAAATATCGCATTAAGATTTAATTCTACGACACCGGCTCTGACGATCGTCGGATGTGGCTAGGCTTGAAAACTATTACGAACTAAAAAGGGAAACCCAGACGCGAGCTGCCCAGTGACACGAGCCTACCAGACGAGCTAAATGCCTTTAATGCTCGCTTCGAGACAAGCAACACTGAAGCATGCACGAGAGCACCAGCTGTTCTGGATGACTGTGTGGTAACGCTCTCGGTAGCCGATGTGAACAAAACCTTTAAACAGGTCAACATTCACAAAGCTGCTGGGCCAGACGGATTACCAGGACGTGTACTCAAAGCATGCGCAGACCAACAGTCAAGTGTCTTCACTGATATTTTTAACCTCTCTCTGACCGAGTCTGTAATTTCTACATGTTTCAAGAAGACTACCATAGTCCCTATACCCAAGAAGCAGGTAGAATAAGGTAACCTGACTAAATGTTTACCACCCCGTGGCACTCACGTTGGTAGCCATGAAGTGCTTTGAAAGGCTGGTCATGGCTCACATCAACAGCATCCTCCCGGACACCCTAGACCCACTCCAATTCGCATACCGTCCCAACAGATCCACAGATGATGCAAACTCAATCGCACTCCACACCACCCTTTCTCACCTGGACAAAAGGAACACCTATGTGAGAATGCTGTTCATCGACTACAGAGTTTAACACCATAGTGCCCACGAAGCTCATCCGTAAGCTAAGGACCCTGGGACTAAACACCTCCCTCTGCAACTGGATCCTCGACTTCCTGATGGGCTGCCCCCCGGGTGGTAAGAGTAGGCAACAACATGTCTGCCACGCTGATCCTTAACACCGGGGCCCCTCAGGGGTGTGTACTTAGTCCCCTCCTGTATTCCCTGTTCACCCACGACTGTGTGGCCAAACACGACTCCAACACCATCAGTAAGTTTGCTGATGACACAACAGTGGTAGGCCTGATTACCGACAACGATGAGACTGCCTATAGGGAGGAGGTCAGAGAACTGGCAGTATGGTGCCAGGACAACAACCTCTCCCTCAATGTTAGCAAGGCAAAGGAACTGATCGTGGACTACAGGAAAAGGTGGGCCCAACAGGCCCCCATTAACATCGACGGGGCTCTAGTAGAGCGGGTTGAGAGTTTCATGTTCCTTGGTGTCCACATCACAAACAAACTGTCATGGTCCAAACATACCAAGTCGTAAATAGGGCACGACAAAACCTTTTCCTGCTCAGGAGACTAAAAAGATTTGGCATGGGCCCCCAGATCCTCAAAAGGTTCTACAGCTGCACCATCGAGAGCATCCTGACCGGTTGCACCACCGCCTGGTATGGCAACTGCTCGGCATCTGACCGTAAGGCACTAAAGAGGGTGGTGCGAATGGCCCAGTACATCACTGGGGCCAAGCTTCCTGCCATCCAGGACCTATATAGTAGGCGGTCAGAGGAAACCCCATAAAATTGTCAGAGACAATTACAGATTACTTCAACTAGCCTGTACCTCAGCACACTGACTCTGTACCGTTGCCCCCTGTATATATCCTCGTTACTGTTATTCTTACTTTTAATTCTTACTTTTTATTTTAGCCTACTTGGTAAATATTTTCTTCTTGAACTCCACTGTTGGTTAAGGGATTTTTAAGTGTCAATTATCACTTAGCAAACAGAAATGTACATCCTGTAGCTCTAACTCCAAAAAATGTTGGGACATTGTAAAGTCCATGGAGAACAAGAGCACCTCCTCCCAGCTGCCCAGTGCACTGTGGCTAGGTAACACGGTCACCATTGATAAATCCATGACAATCAAACATTTCAACAAGCATTTCTCTACTGCTGACCATGCTTTCCTCCTGGCTACCCCAACCCTGGCCAACAGCTCTGCACCCCCCGCAGCTACTTGCCCGAGCCCCCCCAGCTTCTCCTTTACGCAAATCTAGATAGCCGATGTTATGAAAGAGCTGCAAAACCTGGACCCGTACAAATCAGCTGGGCTAGACAATCTGGACCCTCTCTTTCTAAAACTATCCGCCGCCATTGTTGCAACCCTATTACCAGTCTGTTCAACCTCTCTTTTGTATTGTCCGAGATCCCCAAAGATTGGAAAGCTGCCGCGGTCATCCCCCTCTTCAAAGGGGGTAACACTCTAGACCCAAACCGTTATAGACCTATATCCATCCTGCCTTAACTTTTTAAAGTCCTCGAAAGCCAAGTTAACAAACAGATCACTGACAATTTCAAATCCCACCGTACCTTCTCCGCTGTGCAATCCGTTTTCCGAGCTGGTCATGGCTGCACCTCAGCCATGCTCAAGGTACTAAACAATATCATAACCGCCTTCGATAAAAGACAGTACTGTGCAGCCATCTTCATAGACCTGGCCAAGGCTTTCAACTCTGTCAATCACCACATTCTTATCGGCAGACTCAATAGCCTTGGTTTCTCAAATGACTGCCTCACCTGGTTCACCAACTACTTCACAGACAGTGTGTCAAATCGGAGGGCCTGTTGTCCGGACCTCTGACAGTCTATGGGGGTACCACAGGGTTCAATTCTCGGGCCGACTCTTTTCTCTGTATATATCAATTATGTCGCTCTTGCTGCGGGTGATTCCCTGATCCACCTCTATGCAGACGACACCATTCTGTTTACATCTGTCCCTTCTTTGGACACTGTGTTAACTAACCTCCAAACAAGCTTCAATGCCACACAACACTCCTTCCGTGGCCTCCAACTGCTCTTAAACGCTAGTAAAACCAAATGTATGCTTTTCAACCGTTCGCTGCCCACACCCACCCGCCCGACCAGCATCACTACTCTGGACGGTTCTGACCTAGAATACGTGGACAACTACAAATACCTAGATGTCTGGCTAGACTGTAAACTTTCCTTCCAGTGTCACGCCCTGACCTTAGAGAGACGTTTTATTTCTCTATTTGGTTAAGTCACGGTGTGATGTGGGGTGGACATTCTATGTGTTGTTTTCTATGTTTCTTTATTTCTATGCTTTGGCCGGGTATGGTTCTCAATCAGGGACCGCTGTCTATCGTTGTCTCTGATTGGGAATCATACTTAGGTAGTCCTTTTTCCCTCCTTTCAGTGTGGGTAGTTACCTTTGTTAATGGAACTATAGCCCTGTAAGCTTCACGGTTGTTGTTCGTTTCTTGTTTTATTGGTGACACTTTAAATAAAAAGAGAAATGTACGCTCACCACGCTGCACTTTGGGCCACTTCTTTTGACGGCCGTGGCATCTAGACTCATATCAAACATCTCAATCCAAAATCAAATCTAGAATCGGCTTTCTATTTCGCAACAAAGCCTCCTTCACTCACGCCGCCAAACTTACCCCAGTAAAACTGACTATCCAACCAATCCTCGACTTCGGCGATGCCATCTTCAAAATAGCTTCCAATACTCTACTCAGCAAACTGGATGCAGTCTATCACAGTGCCATCCGTTTGGTTACCAGAGCCCCTTATAACACCCACCACTGCGACCTGTATGCGCTAGTCGGCTGGCCCTCGCTACATATTCGTCGCCAGACCCACTGGCTCCAGGTCATCAATAAGTCTATGCTAGGTAAGCTCCGCCTTGCCTCAGCTCACTGGTCACGATAACAACACACGATAGTAGCACGCGCTCCAGCAGGTACTGTATATCTCACAGTACATCCCCAAAGCCAGCAGCTCCTTTGGCAGCCTTTCCTTCCAGTTCTCTGCTGCCAGTTACTGGAACGAATTGAAAAAAAAATCACTGAAGCTGGAGACTTACATTTCCATCACTAACTTTAAACATCAGCTATCTGAGCAGATAACCGATCGCTGCAGCTGTACATAGTCCATCTGTAAATAGCCCACCCAATCTACCTACCTCATCCCCATATTGTTTTTATTTACTTTTCTGCTCTTTTGCACACCAGTATCACTACTTGCACATCATCATCTGCTCATCTATCACTTAAGTGTTAATCTGCTAAATTGTAATTACTTCGCTACAATGTATAATATACTTTTTTTTCTCTTTTGTGTTATTGACTGTATGCTTGTTTATTCCATGTATAACTCTGTGTTGTTGTTTGTGTCGCACTGCTTTGCTTTATCTTGGCCAGGTTACAGTTGTAAATGAGAACTTGTTCTCAACTAGCTTACCTGGTTAAATAAAGGTGAAATAAAAAATAAATAAATAAATGGAGGAGAATGTGGTGCTCTCGGAACGTGCAGACAAACCACATTAGGCCAACTCTCTATATATAACTTTGGATTATATATAACCTCATTATATATAACCTCACTTTCGAAAAACGTAATGATATATCCATTAAACACATCCATTTGTATGGCCTGAGTTATAACTATAACTTAAGCATATGTACATTACCTGCAGGGCCACAACAGTCCAGGTGAGTGGGTTGTAGCCTTGGAACACTCCGGACTCCCTCACTCTCTCTCCGTCGTACACAAACACTCCCATTAGACCAAACACCAGGCCAAACAAACCTAGGAGAGGGAGGGAGAGAGAGAGGTCAAATCAACATTTATTTGTCACATGCACAGGATACAGCAGCTGTAAACAGTACAGTGAAATGATTACTTGCAAGCTCTTCCTCAACAATGCAGTATTCAATATAACAAAAATGGAAATATATAGAAAAGTGTCCTAAAAAGAGCACGGAATCAATGCTGAGTTAGATCAAATACACAGGAGAAATACAAAACACACTATATATTCCAGCCACCCAAGTCATAGACTGTTCTCTCTTCTACCGGAGGACCAAGTCTGGGACCAAAAGGCTCATGAACAGCTTGTGTCCCCAAGCCAGGCTGCTGAACAATTAATCAAATGCCTACCTGGACTCTCTTGCACTCACTAAACTCTATCCACACACTCACTAGACTCTACCCACACACTCACTAGACTCTACCCACACACTCACTAGACTCTACCCACACACTCACTAGACTCTACCCACACACTCACTAGACTCTACCCACACACTCACTAGACTCTACCCACACACTCACTAGACTCTACCCACACACTCACTAGACTCTACCCACACACTCACTAGACTCTACCCACACACTCACTAGACTCTACCCACACACTCACTAGACTCTACCCACACACACACTAGACTCTACACACACACACACACACACACACACACATACACTACATGCATATTGACACAGCACACACACACTTTCACATTATTCACCGCTGCTGCTACTCTGTTTGTTATCTATCCTGATTTCGTAGTCACGTTTACCCCTACCTACATGAACATATGACCTCAACTACCTCGTAACCCTGCCAAATTGACTCGGTACTGGTACTCCTTGTATACAGCCTCGTTGTTGGTATATTATTCTGTTACTATTTCCTTCTTTTTCTCTTCTTTTCTTACTTTTTCCTTTTCATATTTAGAAAATGTTTTTTTACTTTTGCACTGTTGGGAAAGGGCTCGTAAGGGCGTGACTAGGGGGGTTCTAGGTATTGTGTTTCTAGGTTGGTGTGTGGGTTCCCAATTGGAGGCAGCTGATATTCGTTGCCTCTAATTGGGAATCATACTTAGTTGGTCCTTTTTCCCACCTGCGATGAGGGATATTGTTTTGTGTTAGTGGCTATGTATTGCACGTTCGTTATATCTTTGTTGTTATTTGAAGTTCACTATTAATAAAATGTGGAACTCTACTCACGCTGCGCCTTGGTCTAATTATTTATACAACGATCGTGACAGAATATCCCACCAAAGCAGGACCAAGCAGCGTGCCCAGGTGGTAAAGGAGAGTTGGACATGGGAGGAAATACTAGGTGGATGCGAGACCCTTCCTTGGCGGGAGTCGCTGAGGAGTAATGGAGGACAGCGATGACACCGGGGTCCGCGGCCACAAACAGCCCAAGGGAAACCCCAAGATTTTTGGGTGGGGGCACAAGGGGCTGTTGGCCGAGCCGAGGAGAGAGCCAGAGAATGTCTAGGAAACGACGGAGCAATTTGAGAGAGAAGGATATCGGAGAGAGATGTTGGCTAGGAGTATGCTGCAGCGCAGGCGTTTTGAGGAGCGTCCTGTGCTGGCTCCCTGCACTCGCCCTTAAGCGCGTGTCATCAGTCCGGTGCCACCTGTGCTGGCTCCACGCACCAGGCCTCCAGTGCGCCTCCCCAGCCCGGGTACGTCCTGTGCCAGCTCCCCGCACTTGTCCACCAGTGCGTGTGTACAGTCCGGAGTCTCCAGCGACGGTCTACAGCCCGGAACCACCAGCGACGGTCCACAGCCCGGAGCTTCCAGTGACGATTCACAGCCCGGAGCTTCCAGTGACGGTTCACAGCCCGGAGCTTCCAGTGACGGTTCACAGCCCGGAGCTTCCAGTGACGGTTCACAGCCCGGAGCTTCCAGTGACGGTTCACAGCCCGGAGCTTCCAGTGACGGTTCACAGCCCGGAGCTTCCAGTGACTGTTCACAGCCCGGAGCTTCCAGTGACGGTTCACAGCCCGGAGCTTCCAGTGACGGTTCACAGCCCGGAGCTTCCAGTGACGGTTCACAGCCCGGAGCTTCCAGTGACGGTCCACGGCCCGGAGCCGGTGCTCAGTCTAGGCACGGCTTCCAGTCCCGGCTCCATAGCCGGAGCCTTCCTCTGCTCCGGTGCCCAGTCCGGGCACGGCGTTCAGCCCGGCTCCATGGCTGGATCCGATGTCTGAGCGGGTGCTACGTCCCGCACCGGAGCCGCCATCAACGCTAGTTGCCCACCCTAACGCTCCCCATCTAGTTTCAGGTGTTTGCGGTCGGAGTCCGCACCTTTGGGCGGGGGTACTGTCTAGCCCTGACCATAGAGAGCCCTCGGGGTTCTCTATAGTGTTTTAGGTCAGGGCGTGACTAGGGGGGTTCTAGGTATTGTGTTTCTATGTTGGTGTGTGGTTATGGTTCCCAATTGGAGGCAGCTGATATTCGTTGCCTCTAATTGGGGATCATACTTAGTTTGTCCTTTTTCCTACCTGCGATGTGGGATATTGTTTTGTTTCGTATTAGTGCCTATGTGTGAAGTTTCACTATAATAAAAATGTGGAACTCTACTCACGCTGCGCCTTGGTCCACTTATTTATACAACGATCATGGCAATCGTTTATGGTTTTAAGACCACGATTTTGGCATCAGGACATTGCCTAAGAATTGGAATTACTACAAGGGCTAGCAACCTAAAGTTGCTATACTGTTGTGAGAATACATTCGATTTATTGAAGTCGATGATTTAACTTTTTTTTTATAGAAGCTCTGGGAGAGCTTACACGTTACACGGAGAGACCATACATGGTGTAATCGCTATAGAGAAAGTGGAAAGATATTCACACATACCAAGAGTACCGTTTATGTAGAATTAAATGAATCAATGAACCAAACAAGCATACAGAAACGAACCAACAGGTTCCAGTGATGCTGACCTAGCTGGATGTTGCGGACCCACACACTCTGTTTGGTCCCTTTGAGGATCTTCTCAAAGTAGACTCCAGCGAAGCCACTGGAGAAGCAGGCTATCAGTACGGCTATCACACCAACTAACTGGGAGCCTGCAGACAGAGGCGTCGGAGCTGGCCCATCCAGAGACTCTGAAGGCCACTGTGGAGACAAACACAACATCAGTATGGGAAACCAAATCAAATCAAATGTATTTATATAGCCCTTTGTACATCAGCTGATATATCAAAGTGCTGTACAGAAACCCAGCCTAAAACTCCAAACAGCAAGCAATGCAGGTGTAGAAGCACGGTGGCTAGGAAAAACTCCCTAGAAAGGCCAAAACCTAGGAAGAAACCTAGAGAGGAACCAGTGCAAAAATTCAATAAACTTTTCCTGGACATCATGATAACACTGATTTATTCCAATTATCCTGAAAAACCTGTGAACTTTAGAACAATTTAGACTTCTGCCTCCCTAATGTGGATAATCGAAGATCAATGACTAATTGGACAAAAACCCCATGCAAACAGGAATGATGAGTTATTGACTTGTCGGGTGTGTTTAGCCTTGTTACCTGAACGAGAGCGATACCAGTCATGAGGATGAGCAGGGACAGCCACTGGTAGAGCCCCAGTCTCTTCCCCAGCATGGATACTGAGAACAGGGCCGTGGTCAGGATCTTCAGCTGGTACGTTACCTGGTTGGGGACAATATCAATTTAAATTCATGCCAGTCGAAATTGGACATGAAATGGAGTATGAAGGCCCTGAGTGTTCACCTTATACTGAGTCCCTCCATTTGTTCCCCTTATACATGTTGCAGTACACACGCACATGCAAACACACACACACACACACACGGGTGTCACATCTCTCACCTGGTAGGTAGCAGCGTCCAGGTTGGACAGGGCGACATAGAGAAGGTTATTCTGGAGTGTGTAGATGCCTGATGGGATGGCCAGCTTCAACGTCTCCATGGGCTTGTTGAGAATCTCTTCCTTCAGCACCCGATTCAACACAAGAAAACTGAAGTCTGACAGAAAGACAGACAGAAATTGAACGGCCACACAATGAAGCCTAAGACAGAGATAGAAAGACAAAGATACTGTAGGAGCATTATCTCTGCTGTCATTGTTTATCCAATGACTGTGTTACAGACAGACAGACAGACAGACAGCCAGACGGGCAGCCAGATGGACAGCTAGCCAGACGGACAGACAGACAGCCAACCAGTCAGCTAGCCAGATGGATCACTAGACTTACTGTGGTCATAGAAAATGAGCAGCAGGCAGATGAGGATCTTAAGCAGTTCGGCCAACACCACGGCTGAAGAGGCTAGGTAGCGGGGCCCCTCGCCTTGCAGTGTGCGCGAGTACCTCATGGTAAGCACCAGTGAGGTGGTCTGCAGCACCAGCACACCCAGGGACATGTACTTGAGCCGTGACTGGGATGGGGAGACAAGGGGCGATGACATGGAAACGAGGTGGGATGCCTCCACAGAGTCAGGGGATGTGGCCAGGCGTGAAAGGCCTGGTTTAGGCTGTGGAAGAGATAGATAGACAGTGAGATATGTCCAGCAGATGCACATGCGTTTTGCTATATGTTGTTTTTGCCGGATGTCTAACTTGCATCTTCTGTACTTGATGCACATGTTCTTCGCAAAGCTGCAGAACGGTTTGCAGCTTGGAGAAGATCATTTTCACTCTGTTTGACCAAAACTAATAATTAGAACTGATTAACCTACTGGTTTCATAGGCTGGCAGAGCTACCAACAGACTGGCGCGCACAAAGGCACATGACAATGATGAATCTACTTTGTTTCTTTTCTTCTGTTACATTAATCTCTAGCAACATAGTCATGATCATTTTGTCTCCGTATGGTGCCACCCCCTCCTTGAGGAACTTTTTCTCCCTAATTTCGATCTTGTCTCACTGCTGCAACTTCCCAATTGGCTCGGGAGGTGAAGGTTGAGTCATGTGAGTCAGAGCGTTGGACTAGAAACCGGAAGGTTGCAAGTTCAAATCCCTGAGCTGACAAGGTACAAATCTGTCGTTCTGCCCCTGAACAGGCAGTTAACCCACTGTTCCTAGGCCGTCATTGAAAATAAGAATTTGTTCTTAACTGACTTGCCTAGTAAAATAAAGGTAAAATAAAAAATAATTCAAAATATTGGCTAGGACCATAGGCCTTGTAGAACAACAGAGCTACAGTCTTGCTTCAGTATGTTATTTTTTTTAGGTCCCCCTCACTAGACCTGGGTGTATTCATGACGGACACCGTATATCTCTCGTTTCTGTTTTCCGTTTGGAGTCAACAGTTTCTGTTGCAAAACTTTTTTGAAGCGTTTTGCAACAGAATCGGCGTAATGATTACACCCCTGGATGCATCGGACACTGTACCACCAAGTCATTATGTTCTCCCTTGCTTTACTTTGTATGTGTAGTCATTTCTGCAACCTGGCATATGGGAAACGCTTCCTCTGTAGAGGTTGGCCCCTGGATGTATTTCTGACACCGGTTGCAATGTCAGTGATGTCACCAAACATGACGAATCTGTACACAAGTTGTGACACAGAGGCACGCAGCCAGCTCCTCTTCACATAAGGTGAACCGCTACTGCCGTGGTCGGGAATGAAACAGTCTGACATCTTGTTGATGCAATAGACACGACAAAAGAGCTATGATATTTCGATAACATTAAAATATAACATAATAACATGGTAAACCAATTGTAAAGGTATCTAATTGTTTTCTAGAATAAGAATACGTTTTCAGATATGTTGGGCATTTCATTTTGACTTATGCACTATAGCTAGCTAGTTAGCGAGCTGCTAGCTAGAGTCCAATTAATGTACAACGTAGCGAGACTCATTCAAATTATGTAGTTATATTTACAATTTTTTGAGATGTGAACCTCATCCACAACCATCCCCATTAGGTTTTCTCAATACACTGTTGATGCCAGCATATTCTGTCACTTGTCGTTCAGCTGCCAAGAATATAGGCTACCGAAAAACAACCTGGCAACATCCATGGAGGATGTCCAGGTCATTATTAATACCGAGCTGCATCACAGTGATCTCCAGCTGCACACACTGCAGCAGGGATTTTGGCCCACTCCTCCATACAGACCTTCTCCAGATCCTTCAGGTTTCGGGGCTGTTGCTGGGCATTACGGACTTTCAGCTCCCTCCAAAGATTTTCTATTGGGTTCAGGTCTGGAGACTGGCTAGGCCACTCCAGGACCTTGAGATGCTTCTTACGGAGCCACTCCTTAGTTGCCCTGGCTGTGTTTCTGGTCGTTGTCATGCTGGAAGACCCAGCCACGATCCATCTTCAATGCTCTTACTGAGGGAAGGAGGTTGTTGGCAAAGATCTCGCGATACATGGCCCCATCCATCCTCCCCTCAATACGGTACAGTCGTCCTGTCCCCTTTGCAGAAAAGCATCCCCAAAGAATGATGTTTCCACCTCCATGCTTCACAGTTGGGATGGGTTGTATTCATCCTTCTCATCCTTCTTCTTCCTCCAAACACGGCGAGTGGAGTTTTTTGTCTCATAAGACCACATGACCTTCTCCCATTCCTCCTCTGGATCATCCAGATGGTCATTGGCAAACTTCAGACTGGCCTGGACATGCGCTGGCTTGAGCAGGGGGACCTTGCGTGCGCTGCAGGATTTTAATCCATGACGGCGTAGTGTGTTACTAATGGTTTTCTTTGAGACTGTGGTCCCAGCTCTCTTCAGGTTATTGACCAGGTCCTGCCGTGTAGTTCTGGGCTGATCCCTCACCTTCCTCATGATCATTGATGCCCCACGAGGTGAGATCTTGCATGGAGCCCCAGACCGAGGGTGATTGACTGTCAACTTGAACTTCATCCATTTTCTAATAATTGCGCCAACAGTTGTTGCTTTCTCACCAAGCTGCTTGCCTATTGTCCTGTAGCCCATCCCAGCCTTGTGCAGGTCTACAATTTTATCCCTGATGTCCTTACACAGCTCCCTGGTCTTGGCCATTATGGAGAGGTGGGAGTCTGTTTGATTGAGTGTGTGGACAGGTGTCTTTTATACAGGTAACGAGTTCAAACAGGTGCAGTTAATACAGGTAATGAGTGGAGAACACGTGGGCTTCTTAAAGAAAAACTAACAGGTCTGTGAGAGCTGGAATTCTTACTGGTTGGTAGGTGATCAAATACTTATGTCATGCAATAAAATGCATATTAATTACTTCAAAATCATACAATGTGATATTGTGTCATCATAAAATGTGATGACACAATGCAAATAGTCCGGGTAGCCATCTGTTCAGGAGTTTTATAGCTTGGGGTAAAAACTGTTGAGAAGCCTTTTTGTCCTAGACTTGGCACTAGTAGAGAGAACAGTCTATGACTGGGGTGGCTGGGATCTTTGACAATTTTTAGGGCCTTCCTCTGACACCGCCTGTTGTAGAGGTCCTGGATGACAGGCAGCTTAGCCCCTGTGATGTACTGGGCTGTATGCACTACCCTCTGTAGTGCCTTGCGGTCAGAGGCCGAGCAATTGCCGTACCAGGCAGTGATGCAACCAGTCAGGATGCTCTCGATGTTGCAGCTGTAGAAACTTTTGAGGATCTCAGGACCCATGCCAAATCTTTTTATTTTCCTGTGGGGGAATAGGCTTTGTCGTGCCCTCTTCATGACAGTCTTGGTGTGTTTGGACCATGATAGTTTGTTGTTGATGTGGACACCGAGGAACTTGAAGCTTTCAACCTGCTCCACTACAGCCCGTCGATGAGAATGGGGGCGTGCTCGTTCCTCCATTTCCTGTTGTCCACAATCATCTCCTTAGTCTTGGCTACATTGAGGGATAGGTTGTTATTCTGGCACCACACGGCCAGGTCTCTGACCTCCTCCCTTAAAGCTGTCTCTTTGTTGTCTGTGATCAGGCCTAACACTGTTGTGCCGTCTGCAAACTTAATGATGGTATTGGAGTCGTGCCTGGCCATGCAGTTGTCGGTGAACAGGGAGTACAGGAGGGGACTGAGCACGCACCCCTGTGGAGCTCCAGTGTTGAGGATTGGCGTGGCAGATGTGTTGCTACCTACCCTCATCACCTGGGGACAGCCCGTCACGAAGTCCAGGATCCAGTTGCAGAGGGAGGTGTTTAGTCCCAGGATTCTTAGCTTAGTGATGAGCTTTGAGGGTACTATGGTGTTGAACGCTGAGCTGTAGTCAATGAACAGCATTCTCACATAAGTGTTCCTTTAGTCCAGGTGGGAAAGGGCAGTGTGGAGTGCAATAGAGATTGCATCATCTGTGGAGCTGTTTGGGCGGTATGCAAATTGGAGTGTGTCTAGAGTTTCTGGGATAATGGTGTTGATGTGAGCCATTACCAACCTTTCAAACCACTTCATGGCTACGTACATGAGTGCTACGGGTCTGTAATCATTTAGGCAGGTTGCCTTTGTGTTCTTGGGCACAGGGACTATGGTGGTCTGCTTGAAACATTTTGGTATTACAGACTCATTCAAGGACATGTTGAAAATGTCAGTGAAAACACCTGCCAGTTGGTCAGCACATGCCCGGAGCACACGTCCTGGTAATCCGTCTGGTCCCGCAGCCTTGTGTATGTTTACCTGTTTAAAGGTCTTACTCACATCGGCTACGGAGAACGTGATCACACAGTCATCCTGAACAGCTGATGCTCTCATGCATGCCTCAGTGTTGCTTGCCTCCACTACTTTGGCCCCATCTGATCCTACTCCAGGCCAGCAGCCTGGGAGGACGGGACACTATCGTTCAAAACGTCTTGTAACTCTTCTGCAGTAAAATCTCATACACCCAAGTACTTCTTTGAAGCTGCCACCACAACATCTGTCCTCTGTGATTTACGTTACATTCCTGTGGTACAATTGACAACCATGGCCATGAACGCCAAAAAAACACACTATACTATCACTCTCTATTGGTCTCGGCCTACTCACAAAGATCCTCTTGTTGACCTCTTAGGATCCCTCACCCTGGACCCATCTTCCTCTACTACTCTCTTCACTGCCTCAACATATGGCACCTTCTGTACTACTCTGATCCTGGCAAACTCAACCTGCCTTTCTCTCATCGGACACCTCAGATCTCCAGCACCATTGCTACCCCTATAGTTTACATACACACACACACACGTTTCCCAACGACACTACACATTCCTTTGTCTCATGTCCTCCTGTACACATCTCACATCTAAAAATCTCCCTCCTACACACTGCTTCCACATGACACCTAAAACACAGTATTGGATTCGGGACAAAAGCTCTCACGGGATAACTGACACATCGTAACTTGACTTTATCTGGTAAAGACTCTGCATCAAAACTGAGTAGTACAGACAGTATCTTCACAGTTTCACCACGCTCTCCACCTGGTCTGCGTCGCACCAAACGGGGGATGTCACAGACTTAATGCCACTCCAGTTACCACTCCTTTCAAGGGCTCTCTGCTCTGGAGAGGAAAGCAAGTCACAATTCTTGACCCCAGTCGCATGGGGCTCCTTCTTCCTTGCTGTCCATAACCACGTCTATCCATTCACCACGCTCTTGGCGCACCTTCATCCACTGTATGGCTTGCAGAGCACGCATTGTTTGTGTTTTTCAGAAAACCTAACTTCTGTTCCTTAGCCCAATTTACAAGTCTGGCTATCTCTGGCCTCATTGTTATCTCATTGCATTTGCTCCTCATTATTGTTATGGTTTTCGACTTCGATGTTGTCACCAACTAAACCACCCACACAGATTATCAGAGGATACTGATTGGTCCAGCCATACGGTGAACGGAAGGGAGGGGCTTAAACGGTTTGAATCTGATCATGGTGGAAAAAGTACCCAATTGTCATACTTGAGTAAAAGTATAGACACCTTAATAGAAAGTTACTCAAGTAAAAGTGAAAGTCACCCAGTAAAATAATACTTGAGTAAAAGTCTAAAAGTATTTGTTTTTAAATATACTTAAGTATCAAAAGTAAATGTATTTGCTAAAATATACTTAAGTATCAAAAGTAAAAGTATAAATCAATTAAAATTCCTTGTATTAAGCAAAGCAGACGGCACCCTTTTCTTGTTTTTAAAATTTAAGGATAGCCAATGAATTTCACAATTTTCCTGTTCTGCTAAGCATTCAAAATGTAACTAATACTTTGGGTTGTCAGGGAAAATGTGTAAAAAGTATAATATTTTATTTAGGGATGTAGTGAAGTAAAAGTAAAAGTTGTCAAAAATATAAATAGTTAAGTAAAGAACAGATACTCCCAAAAATACTTAACTGGTACTTTAAAGTATTTTTTACTTAAGTACTTTATACCACTGGCTGTCATCAACTAAACCACCTCCACAGATTATCAGAGGACACTGATTGGTCCGGCCACACGGTGAACGGAAGGGAGGGGCTTAAACAGTTTGAATCTGGCTGTGGCCAAACTGTATCCATGTTGTGAAAACAGAATGTAAGCTCGCAAGATCAGGATGGTTCCGACGAGGCTAAGCTAATGTAGGACAGCATGGAGTAGCTACAGTGGTAAAGTTTTATAGGCTTTTCCAATGGAGGAAAGACATCCAGTTTACATTTGGGATCCACTGCACTGGGCCACCATTATTACATTCCTAATTGTACCCCAATGCCAATTCAATTTTGTGTGATTAGGAAACATTTATAGTATTTCAGAAAGGTATCATGTGTTGGGCTAGATGTTGAAAGAGGTTACAGGAGACAGAAATGCAAAAAGTGCCCCACTTATTTCGAATTAACTCTAACCGTTGAATCAAGAAATTATTGTAGGCAAAACTTTTGAGAATAAGTAATACAATAGGCAGTGATGTATCATGAGTACACTCACAGGTAAATGGTGTTGTCAACCCATTTACCTGGGACTGTATTCAAGATATAACACTGCCTCGTATGCCTTGTTGCTTTTAGAAATCTATTGCCAACACATATTAAAATAGCAATGAATTACATATTTTCATTGAAATGTTATTTTGATAAAGTCAATTCATACAATTTCATTCTTCCACCAGAATATATAGTTCAGATACAAATCTGCTTGTTTGTTATTTTGGTCACGTTGCTACAGGCACGACCAAGTCAATAATTATTTTTCCATTCCAGCTATGCAAAAAGGAGTGGTTGTTCGTTCTAAATAGAATCAATAACGTTCTTGTCACTTACTAGCTAGCTAGCCAACTTCAGCCAAGTCAAACATTGAACCCGGACAATACACAAGCTGCATTTGTTTGACCTTTTTAATCTATTGGCATTTACTTGGATATTGTACAGATCTCCTTTATATTTTCCCCGTAAAAGCACATGGACATATGTGAAACGGATAAGCACATACTTTGGGATTTAGTTCTATAAGTGAAAACTAGTCTTATGAATTTTGTCTAAGGCAACGTTAATAAGTAGTCTAGTCAAGGATGAGATGATAATGCATTATGGGCACTCTACACTTGAGACAGACCAATTAAAAGGGAACAAAAGTAAACCTTGAATTTAGAGGTTTAAAGAACGACTGCCTCTAAAAACCAACTAATCCCTTTGGAAACAACCCATGTGTCATCGATATGAGTGAAACATTTATTCTAGTGTTAAAATTGACTACAAAGTGTAAATAGGATCATTTTGGTCATGAAGTCAATATTGTCTGACACAGAGTTTAGAACCTGAGTGAGTCACAGCAAGTAAATTAAGGTGAGGTTTGGATTACAATTGTCAACAATTCATGCCCCCTTTTGCCAAGCTCCACGTGGAAATCGCTCTTCTGTTGCCAGATTGACTGTAGAGGCAGTATAACTTTAGCCAGCTAACTAAGATTAAGGAGACCACCGTATTTTAGCTAGCTAACATTACCATTGCTAGCTATTTTTGACAAACTTTACTAGTAACAGTAATGGCAACATTGCCATCTCTCTAAAGTCAATTTGACAACATCATAATATGGCAAAATTGTTCCCTACTAATTATTTGCCTACTTTAGCGATGCCATGGTATTTCCATGACACTATAAGTTATAGTGATTAGAGCAGGGGTGTCGACTCCATTTGCCCCAGGGGCCGCATTCGGTCTTCAACGAGGTCCAGAGGGCTGAATTTTTGTAATATTTCCCTTGCTATAAAAATTTGCAAAAAATGGTCCATTCTTTTTTTTTAAATTTTCTACGCTCCCTGACTGTCTACGGATTGTTAGCGAGCTGGACAGTCAAGAAACTGTATGACTATATGTCCATTATTATTTCTATACAGTTACGATTTGGTTTTAGTCATTTTAAAGTATATTGAGTTAATTTTCCTCCACAATGTTTTGTATTACTATTATGATTTAATGTTTGTTTTTTACAGGATTGGACGCCCTGCCCATATGTTTGACACCCCTGGGTTAGAGTGTGGGGCCAAAGGTCGCCGGTTCGAATACCCAAGCCAACAAGGTGAAAAAGGTCAATGTGCCCTTCAGCATGGCACTTAACCATCATTTACTTCAGGGACGCTCTACTACTATGGCCGACCCTGTAAAACAACACACTTCACTGCAGCTATCTTGTGTATGTGACAATAAAACAGTATTATGTATTTATTTATTTGGGACGAAACAGTCACATTAGCCCCTGAGGTGCAACACATGTCCAGGGCACAAATACATATTGGATACAGCTATTGTGGTACTAGCTAACTTATGTCTGACTATAACAGTGTACTACATGGCAGCAACAAACCCAAACCAACTCAGGGCCATAGCGAACATGTCACAGTTGGTTACATAGTGTAATGGCGTCACAGGCCTGACTCCAATCTGGATCCAGTCAGTCTACATCTCTGAAGCATAGAATTATCTCCCAAACAAGATTGATATTTCTTGAGCTACATTATGTTAATAATTAAGGGATGATGACCCTGTTTTTTCGGTTAGACAAAGTGCACAGTTGGGTGCCAGGCTGATTCCTTGATCATGAATAGATGCCGGGACCTACCAGAAGGAGGAATGGTGGTATCATAATATGTCAAGCAATGTGATTGCAATGGTTTAGTGATTTCCAAAAATAATTGAATTCACTGTTCACTTGCTATTTTCACAGCTTGTCAGACAAGACCTCTGAATAAAAGAGTGTCATGTGACACAAGTAAACACTCGTGACACCTGTGTTGTTGGCAGAGTCTCCCTCGACTCCCTGTTAATTGAGGTGACTCCCTGTTAATTGAGGTGACTCCCTGTTAATTGAGGTAGGTGAATACCTCATGAAGCTGGTTGAGAGAATGCCAAGAGTGTGCAAAGCTGTCATCAAGGCAAAGGGTGGCTACTTTGAAGAATCTAAAATATATTTTATTACATGATTCCATATGTGTTATTTCATAGTTTTGATGTCTTCACTATTATTCTACAATGTAGAAAATAGTAAAAAGAAAAGAAAAACCCTGGAGTAGGTGTGTCCAAACTTTTGACCGGTACTGTATATTTTCAGCACAACATTCAGCACAAGCATTTAGACACAATTACAAACTTAAAGGAGTAGGGCGTTCAAGGAGTTGGTCTGATGGGAATTGGTGATGTCATCAGCCTCGCCCTTACTTGAGGAACAATAGAGAACAAAAGAGGAAAGAGAGTAAAGCACACATGTGCTATTACATGACTTACCTGGACCACCTATTGAGATTTGCCTTAAGTAAATCAGGTGTTAAATGAGGTGAAAATGAGACTGGAGTGCCCTTACCCTAACCGTAACTCTTACCCTAACCCTTATTCTAACAGATAGTTTGTTGATATCGTGACATTCTATAGAGCATCTACTTGGGATTATCCAAATAAATTCCACGTTTTTCTAATGTTCGCAATTATGGCCCCACTGCAATGTGGGATGACTAACAATCAATTGTATTCAGGCCTTACACAGTTATTAACACATACCTTCAGCATGCAGAGATCTAACCCATACCCCTGGAACACAAGAAAGCAATACACATTTATTTATTTAACGAGGCAAGTCAGTTAAGAACAAATTCTTATTTACAATGACGGCCTACCCCGACCAAACCCTAACCCAGACGACGCTGGGACAATTGTCCCTATGGGACTCTCAATCACAACCGGTTGTGATACAGCTTGGAATCGAACCAGGGTCTGTAGTGACACCTCTAGCACTGAGATGCAGTACCTTAGACTGCTGCACCACTCGGGAGCCGCCACATGATGAATGCCCAAAAAGTTTATCAGAAATATAACGAAGACTAGCCTGGTTGCAATCTGGTGTTTCTGCACTCTTGCCAACTCCTTATGGAATTGTCATGCAAAACATTTGGCAAAAGTACAATCAGATGTCGGACCAGGACAGACAACATGTTAACTTGAAATACCGGCACAAATGGCAATGTACATATCATAACAATCAATCTCTTCTGAACGAACAGTAGTTCAGAATATTAGACATCACACAACTAGTAACTAGTGAGAGGCAGAACTTAATCATAGACTTCTATATTATCCTACATTATCCTTTCTAAGTGTGTATACCACCCTACTAATCAGTGGAGTGTATTCATAGATGCCAAGGGAAGCCGGGCTTCCCCAAAACATTGACCAAGAAAAAAACAATTATAATAATAATTTATATTTTGTGTCTCTGTGTTGTCATAACTTCGCATGAGGCTGAATGTATCTCACCGGAGAAAGCATCCGAGCGAGCGAAACAGCCCCCCTCTGTCTCTGTATGCCATCTATCTGATGCTGTCTGGTCGTAAAGAGTATGACATTGTTGCCGCCTGTAGCATTGAATGCAAGGGAAGCCAACGAGCATTTGGACTCCCTTGATAATTTTTTCTTTAAAATAATAGCCAATCAGTGTTGAGCTAAACTGAGTGAGCTCAACTGTGAATGGTCCTGGCGCACCAAAAAAAGTGTCAAGGGAAAACAGTTAGATTTTTGGCTTCACTCCTACCACAGAGAAATATGTCATTGACAGAAACAACTTGAATTGATTGACAGAGTCATAGACCAATTTGTTAACATAAAAGAGAGGAGGATGGTATTGGCGTTTCTCTACAAGTAGGGTTCCAATTTTTTTTCTACTTGCAAGAACGCTCACGCACACATCAGACACATTGGACAGCCACATCCTATTCAGCGTACGATGATTGGACTCTAAATGTTTTGTTATCTTTTAGTTGCCACTGTATTAGACTAAGCATAGGTGATTTGATGATGTTGAAATGTTTATGGTGAAATGGTGCTGGAATAGTGGAGGCATCTCCTGTTTTCTTTGCGACTTGCAGTAACTCTCCATGGTTCTAAATCAATAGTTGTTCAGTGGTCTGAAAATGTCAGAGACAAACTTTCTTGACCACGCTGTAGGTCATGTCTGTTACTGTACATGCAATATGCTTTGTGAACTGCACTGGACAAAGGTTGTCACACCTGCCCCTGTGTCTTCTCATTGTCTCGGCATTAGGCATATAGTTCATATGCCTTGCGACCGTGATATAACAGGATTTACAGAGCAAACATCGCAATTATCACAACACATATACACACACATTTGTATACGATCAAATACAATACATGACCAAAAGTATGTATCGACACCTGCCTGTCGAACATCTCATTCCAAAATCATGGGCATGAATATGGAGTTGGTCCCCCCCTTTGCTGCTATAACAGCCTCCATTCTTCTGGGAAGGCTTTTCACTATGTTGGAACATTGCTGCGGGGACTTGCTTCCATTCAGCCACAAGAGCATCAGAGAGGTTGGGCACTGATGTTGGGCAATTAGGCCTGGCTTGCAGTCGGTGTTCCAATACATCCCAAAGGTGTTCGATGGGGTTGAGGTCAGGGCTCTGTGCAGGCCAGTCAAGTTTCTTCCACACCAATCTCAACAAACCATTTCTGTATGGACCTCGCTTGGGGCATTGTCATGCAGAAACAGGAAAGGGCCTTCCCCAAACTGTTGCCACAAAGTTGGAAGCACAGAATCATCTAGAATGCCATTGTATGTTGTAGCGTTAAGATTTCCCTTCCTTCACTCGAACTAGGGGGCCTAGCCCGAACCATGAAAAACAGGCATAGACCACTATTCCACCGCCACCAAACTTTACAGTTGGCACTATGCTTTAGGACAGGTTGTGTTCTCCTGGCATCCGCCAAACCCAGATTCGTCCGACAGGTTGCCAGATGGTGAAGCGTGATTCATCACTCCAGAGAACACATTTCCACTGCTCCAGAGTCCAATAGCGGTGAGCTTTACACCACTCCAGACGATGTTTGGCATTCCATATGCTGATCTTAGGCTTGTGTGCGGCTGCACGGTCATGGAAACCCATTTCATGAAGCTCCCGAAGAACAGTTATTGTGCTGAGGTTGCTTTCATAGGCAGTTTGGAATGCAGTAGTGAGTGTTGCAACCGAGGACAGATTACATTTACTTGCTTCAGTCCCGTTCTGTGAGCTTGTGTGGCCTACCATGTCGCGACTGAGCCGTTGTTGCTGCTAGACGTTTCCATTTCACAATAACTGCACTTACAGTTGACAAACTGACTTGTTGGAAAGGTGGCATCGTATGACGGTGCCACGTTGGAAGTCACAGAGCTCTTCAATATGGCCAGTCTACTACCAATGTTTGTCTATGGGGATTGCATGGCTGTGTGCTCGATTTTATACATCTGTCAGCAATGGGTGTAGCGAAATCTACTCATTTGAAAAGGTGTTCACATACTTTTGTATATACAGTACCTTCAGAAAGTATACAGACCCTACGCCTTTGTCCACATTTTGTTACGTTACAGCCTTATTCTAAAATTGATTCCATTTTTTTTCCCATCCTCAATCTACACACAATACCTCATAATGACAAAGCAAAAACAGTTTTATTTTTGTATTTTTTTGCAAACAAAAATATAAACAAATAGAATATCACATTTACATAAGTATTCAGGCCCTTAACTCAGTACTTTGTTGAAGCACCTTTGGCAGCGATTACAGCATTGAGTCTTCTTGGGCATGACACTACAAGCTACAACCTGTATTTGGGGAGTTTCTCCCATTCTTCTCTGCAGATCCTGTCAAGCTCTGTCAGGTTAGATGGGGAGCGTTGCTTCACTCCAGAAATGTTTGATCGGGTTAAAGTCCAGGCTCTGGCTGGGCCACTCAAGGACATTTAGAAAGATGTCCCAAAGCCACTCCTGCGTTGTCTTAGATGTGTGCTTAGGGTTGTTGTTCTGTTGGAAGGTGAACCTTCGTCCAAGTCTGAGGTCCTGAGCACTCTGGAGCAGGTTTTTATCAAGGATCTCTCTGTACTTTGCTCCATTCATCTTTGCCTCGACCCTGACTAGTCTCCAAGTCCCTGCCACTGAAAAACATCCCTGCCACTGAAACACATGCCAGGTTTCCTCCAGACGTGACGCTTGGCATTCAGGCCAAATAGTTCAATTGTGGATTTATCAGACCAGAGAATCTTGTTTCCTCATTGTCTGAGAATCTTTAGGTGCCTTTTGGTAAACTCCATGCAGGCTGTCCTGTGCCTTTTACTGAGGAGTGGCTTCCGTCTGGCCGCTCTACCATAAAGGCCTGATTGGTGGAGTGCTGCAGAGATGGTTGTCCTTCTGGAAGGTTCTCCCATCTCCACAGAGGAACTTTAGAGTTCAGTCAGAGTGACCATCGGGTTCTTGGTCACCTCCCTGATCAGGGCTCTTCTCCCCCGACTGCTCAGTTTTGCCGGGCTGGCCAGCTCTAGGAAGAGTCTCAATGGTTCCAAACTTCTTCCATTTAAGAATGATTGAGGCCACTTTGTTCTTGGGGACCTTCAATGCTGCAGAAATGTGTTGGTACCCTTCCCCAGATCTGTGCCTCAACACAATCCTGTCTTGGAGCTCTACGGACAATTCCTTTGACCTCATGGCTTGGTTTTTGCTCTGACATGCTCTGTCAACTGTTGGATCTTATATAGACAGGCGTCTGCCTTTCCAAAACATGTCCAATCAATTGAATTTACCACAGGTCAACTCCAACCAAGTTGTAGAAACATCTCAAAGATGATCAATGGAAACAGGATGCACCTGAGCTCAATTTCGAGTCTTCTAGCAAAAGGTCTGAATACATGTAAAATGTATCATTTTTTAAATGTTTTTATAAATATGCAAACATTTCTAACAACTTGTTTTCACTTTGTCATTATAGGGTATTGAGTGTAGATTGCTGAGGATTTATTTTTATTTAATCCATTTTAGGATAAGGCTGTAATGTAACAAAATCAGGAAAAAGTCAAGGGGGCTTAATACTTATGTAATATGGCTTTTTTTTCTGGCTTGACTTCACCACTGATTTTACACGCTACTGCTACTAATACAAATACACTGACAATGCCCAAATACAGATAAGACAACCAAGATGAATGGACTAGCCTGTCTGAAATATAAAGCTTAATATGACGGACCATGCCTTTACTGAACCTCATGCACACATAAGAGCCAAAGCCCACTTAGTCTCAAGACCAAGAAAAGACCACAATGTGCTTTCACTAACATGTCCAATTTATCCAACCTACCTTTTCTGAGCAACTCATAACACTCCCCAACCAATAAAACAAGACAAACCATAGCAGGACGGCTGAGAAGGCAATGTGGCTCCTGGAGGTAAAATCAGCCGGGTCCCCTTGGAGAGGCAGGATGCCACTCCTTCCTATGTGTTAGCGCTCAGTGACTGGAGAGCCAGATGGGAGAACATCTGTAATGTTGCAAGAGCTAGGTCAAATTGCTGAAAAGTTGTCGACGTTATGCATCCTGACTGGGCCAGCCATAGGCTCACTCACAGGCAGGCACAGCTCTTAAAGGAAAAATCCACTCAAAAACTATTAGTCCACTGTTGATACAGTCCCAAAATGTTTTGCATTTCAGAAATAAAGCTTTCAAGATATAGGACTTTCAAAAAGCTAATTGTGACTTGCCACATCAACACAATGCAAAGGAATTTATAATTCTATTCAGGCTCCCGTGCAACAGTCTTCGGGTTTCTGCTGAGTGCTTCAAATAAACGTGTATCTGATTGGAACGACTTTTTCCTGTTCATCCAGTTTAGCATTTTCCCATCGGCCCCTTCACTAACCTGTTTTGGGATTGATTGACTGTACTTATTACCTTAAAGCTGCAATATGTAACTTTTTGGGCAACCCGACCAAATTAACATAGAAATGTGTGTAATAGATCTGTCATTCGCACTGAAAGCAAATCTAAGATGCTGTAGATATGTTCTATGTGGGCGATTTCTATGCTTCCTGTTCTTAAGTTAAGTTTTTGCGTCTTTTGGTTTCGGCTTTGTACACCAGCTTCAAACAACTGAAAACACAATAAATCTAAACTAAGATATTAGTTTAGATTTAGTACATTGATGTTCTACACTCTATTTGCTCTATTCTCTATTGCTTGTTTTTAGCAACCAGGAAATGGCGGAGCGATTTCTACATATTACACCTTTAAAGTATTTTTTTTTTTACCATTGATATATTCGTGAAGACCAGTATGAAGGGGATCTACTTTCAGGCATGTATGTTACGGCTGCTACTTTAGGTAAATGAGTAGGTAACGTGGGTGCAGGGAGAAGTGCTGAAAGAGCAGAGCAGAGACGTGACAACGCAACAACACACTAGCCTTCTTGTGTAGACACTCTCAAGCTGCTGCTAGTGGGGAGTGGCCACACAATCCCTCTCTGTGTGTGTGTGTGTGTGTGTGTGTGTGTGTGTGTGTGTGTATACCGGGAAGGGGAGGAGGGTGTGGGGATGTCAGAGCACCGGGTAGCCAGAAAGCCGCCCTTCACACATACATACACACGTACACACACACATGGGTTCACTCACACGCACACACACATGCATGTGCACACGCAAAAACACACACACACACAACCACTCTGTCTTCATAGGAACCCTGGACGTAAACACACATTCCCTCACTCCAGTGGCTTAGCCCTGAGGACCCAATGAACACACAGTTGAACGGTTACACACTCACACACCTATTCCCAAAAGGCATTACACTGCACACTGTGTTCACTAAGATACTTTGTAAGTGAACACAGAATCATTTTTGTGAATTATTAAGCATGAGTCTAAATGAATGACAATGCCCACTGGGCACAGACAGACGTCAATTCAACGTCTATTCCACGTTGGTTTGAATTGAAATGATGTGAAAACAAAGTTGATTTAACCAGTGTGTGCCCAGTGGGTGATGTATGGTAAGCAGGCATTTACCCCAGCACATTTGTTTAATTTGGTTTAAGAATTTGAACACAAAAATGTTGAAAAAAATGGGCAAAGTAGGCCTACTGTTTTAAGACTGACTTGCCTTCGTCATTCGTCAACTCGCGCACTATGCCCATCTGATAAAAGTGCTGCAGTGTGTGTGCGTGAGTGAGTGAGTGAGTGCGTGCGTGCGTGCGTGTGTCTTTACCAATCAGATTCACGGAAATCACAGGTCGGGCATGGCGCATCCACTTCCATCCAATATTATTTTAGCAAACAAGAAAATAACTCCAGACAGCCACAAGCAAAAACTCTTTACACAAATGTTATAGCAGCCTACCTAAACGGTAGCAATCAGATAACTATAATAATATTAGTCTGATCAACTGTAGGTCAGAGGTTCAATTCGCTTGACCGTTACACTACGTTGCGGAGCAGTTTATACTGAAAGACACGTTTACCAAAAATGCATTTTTTTGGTGTTGACCAAATCAAATGTTATTTGTCATATGCTTTGTAAACGAAAGGTGTATACTAACAGTGAAATGCTAACTTACAGTTGAAGTCGGAAGTTTACATACACTTAGGTTGGAGTCATTAAAACTCGTTTTTCAACAACTCCACAAATTTCTTGTTAACAAACTATAGTTTTGGCAAGTCGGTTAGGACATCTACTTTGTGCATAACACAAGTGTTTTTCCAACAATTGTTTACAGACACATTATTTCACTTATAATTCACTGTATCACAATTCCAGTGGGTCAGAAGTATATATACATTAAGTTGACTGTGTCTTTAACCAGCTTGGAAAATTCCAGAAAATGATGTAATGGTTTTAGAAGCTTCTGATAGGCTAATTGACATAATTTGAGTCAATAGGAGGTGTACCTGTGGATGTATTTCAAGGCCTACCTTCAAACTCAGTGCTTCTTTGCTTGACATCATGGGGAAATCTAAAGAAATCAGCCAACCTCAGAAAGAAAATTGTAGACCTCCACAAGTCTGGTTCATCCTTGGGAGCAATATCCAAATGCCTGAAGGTACCACGTTCATCTGTACAAACAATAGTATGCAAGTATAAACACCATGGAACCACGCAGCCGTCATACCGCTCAGGAAGGAGACGCGTTCTGTCTCCTAGAGATTAATGTACTTTGCTGTGAAAAGTGCAAATCAATCCCCGAACAACAGCAAAGGACCTTGTTAAGATGCTGGAGGAAACAAGTACAAAAGTATCTATATCAACTGTAAAACAAGTCCTATATCGACATAACCTGAAAGGCCGCTCAACAAGGATGAATCCACTGCTCCAAAACCGCCATAAAAAAGCCAGACTACAGTTTGCAACTGCACATGGGGACAAAGATCGTACTATTTGGATAAATGTCCTCTGGTCTGATGAAACAAAAATAGAACTGTTTGGCCATAATGGCAATCGTTATGTTTGGAGGAAACAGGGGGAGGCTTGCAAGCCGAAGAACACCCTCCCAACAGTGAGTCACGGGGGTGGCAGCATCAGGTGGGGTGGCAGGGTAGCCTAGTGGTTAGAGCGTTGGACTAGTAACCGAAAGGTTGAAAGTTTGAATCCCCAAGCTGACAAGGTACAAATCTGTCATTCTGCCCCTGAACAGGCAGTTAACCCACTGTTCCTAGGCCGTCATTGAAAATAAGAATTTGTTCTTAACTGACTTGCCTAGTAAAACATAAAAAATGTTGTGGGGGTGCTTTGCTGCTATCTGTTCTGTTCTGGTGCACTTCACAAAACAGATAACACCATGGGGGAGCATGGTGTCAAGACATCAGTCAGGAAGTTAAAGCTTGGTTGCAAATGGGTCTTCCAAATGGACAATGACCCCAAGCATACTTCCAAAGTTGTAGCAAAATGGCTTAAGGACAACAAAGGTATTGGAGTGGCCATCACAAAGCCCTCAACCTCAATCCTATAGAGAATTTGTGGACAGAACTGAAAACATGTGTGAGCAAGGAGGCCTACAAACCTGACTCAGTTACACCAGCTCTGTCAGGAGGAATGGGCAAACATTTGACCCAAGTTAAACAGTTTAAAGGCAATGCTACCAAATACTAATTGAGTGTATCTAAACTTCTGACCCACTGGGAATGTGATGAAAGAAATCAAACCTGCAATAAATAATTCTCTCTACTATTATTCTGACATTTCACATTCTTATCATAAAATGGTGATCCTAACTGACCTAAGACAGGGAATTTGTACTTGAATTACATTTCAGGAATTGTGAAAAACTGAGTAGATGTAGATGACTGATGTCAAGAGAGACGAGTGCCTTAGCCAAATGCAATCTAAAGCTTGTGTGGTCGAGAGACGAGAACTTTATGGCAAAAGCTTGGCTTCTGACGGGGACAACTGGAATTCTCCCCACTGCATGTTACCATAGTAAAATGATCTGTTTGTCACCAGTTAAACTGATTCCACATTGAATTTAGTCTTCAAGATGCTCGAACTGTCACACCCTGATCCGTTTCACCTGTCCTTGTGCTTGTCTCCACCCCCCTCTAGGTGTAGCCCATCTTCCCCACTTATCCCCTGGGTATTTATACCTGTGTCTTCTGTCTGTATGTGCCAGTTCGTCTTGTTTGCCAAGTCAACCAGCGGTTTTCTCTCAGCTCCTGGTTTTTCCTAGTCTCTCTTTTTCCTCGTCCTCCTGGTTTTGACCCTTGCCTGTCCTGACTCTGAGCCCGCCTGCCTGACCACTCTGCCTGCCCCTGACCTCGAGCCTGCCTGCCGCCCTGTACCATTTTGGACTCTGCCCTGACTCTGACCTCTTGCCTGTCCCCAACCTGCCTTTTGTCTATCCCTTGGATTATAATAAATATGTCTGCATCTGGGTCTCGCCTTGTGTCGTGATACAAACAAGCACATGTGTCTGTAGTTGGTGTTCTTCAACTCTAAAATGCACTAGACTGTGTAAGACAAAATCCCCCCCCAAAAAAGACATGGTCCCAATGTCTAAATAGTGAGGTCAGGGGCTAGTTCAAACTGCAGCAAGATGGTTCTCCTCCAGGTGATGAATGGGATCAGAACACAGCAAAGCTAAATAGGTTGTGAGACAAAAGTGAAAGACAATAATTAATCAAATAAATCATCACAGCAAAGGAATTTACAATTAACAAAAATATAAACGCAACATGCAACAATTTCAAAGAGTTTCAGAAAATCTGTCAATTGAAATGAATTATAATCTTTGGATTTCACATGGCTGGAAATACAGATATCTTTTTTTAAGGTAGGGGTGTGGATCAGAAAAGATGTCAGTATCTGGTGTGATTTTTTACTTATTTTCTACCATAATTTGCAAATAAATTCATTAATCCTACAATGTGATTTTCTGGATTTTTTTCCCTCATTTTGTCTGTCATAGTTGAAGTGTACCTATGATGAAAATGACAGGCCTCTCTCATCTTTTTAAGTGGGAGAACTTGCACAATTGGTGGTTGACTAAATACTTTTTGGCCCACTGTATTATTAAAATCCACTGAAAATCTTGTTGGTAATTCATCCCATACACAGATGCAAACAGGTTGATTTCTTGGCAGTGTCTCCCTCAGATCATCCCAAACATAGGCTTCACTCAATTACTGGAGTGACAGACAGACAGACAGACAGACAGACAGACAGACAGACAGACAGTCATGTACGCACACTCACGCACACACGCACGTGAAAGGAAGAACACCCGACACATAGGTTCTACAAGCAGAGGAAGTGGAAGACGTTTTTCTGGATTTGAAGTGTGTATGTGTTTGCCAGGATCTATACTATGACTGAACAAAAACCGGTCAAACAAGATTGTTTAACTATGTCACGAGTACAGACCTACTGCTAACTACCTATGGGCCTGTCACATACCTGTATATTCAGGGCAGAAGAGAAACCTAAATCCAAATGCTGATGTGGATTATTTTCTAAGAGCAATGGGGGTATACATATCAACAGCGCACCTATTGACTTTGATGGGAGTATTTATCTTGCCACAAAATGTTATCAGAGAACAAATCCGATTGAGTAAGAGGATAGACCTGAGAAAATGAGCCTGATAGGTGTAACGTTAACCAAGAGGTGAAGGCCCGACATAAAAAGAATAGGGGAGACATTCAGTGCAGCTTCATCTTACTTTTTTTTGGATGGCTGAAAGGGTCTCAGGGGGCTCCTTCCATTTTAGCCGTGATGCAACCAAACCAGCTTGTTGGGACATTCGACTGTTATATAACTAACACCAAATGTTCCAACAAACTTGCTTGGTTGCATAGCAGCTACTTCCACTAGACCCCAATTGACAGCTCTCTAACGTTACTTCTCTCTATTTTTTAAAATATATGTTGCAGTAACTGGGGCGCTGTCAAATTATCACTTTGTTTGATTTAAAGTAATTTTTTCTTCACGTGAATTAAGGCCAAAACAAAATATTAATTCCACAATCTGTAGAATTGTAGCTGTAGGCTGAAACTTTTATCTGCAAAACGTCCTGGCTAGGCTACATGTTATGTTACTGTAGCAACGGTTCTTCTCAATCTGTGACTGTAGTCTACAGTGTAAAATTCTGAATAACCTACAATGTAGCTGGAAACACCACGAAACAACACAATGTCACAACATAATAATGTAGCAAACAACAATGTAACAATATTGTAAATACAATGTAACAACATTATAAGCTATAAGACTTGCAGATAAGCTTAATTACTTTATTCCCTTCTTTAGAAGTGTAACGTTACTTGCTGTCGCGCAATCTTGACCCAAACGTGTTCAGAATGAAGGTAAGCACAGTCGCAACTTTACCTGTGGTAGGATTCATTTGGAGAGGTGAGCGGGGGAACATGATGAGGACAACTCATTCGAATAAGTGTCTCTCACTCTCCTTGTCTCACTCTCGCAGACTTCTGGCATAAAGACTTGATAGTTGCCCCATTTCTCGCTCCAATGTGGTCTCAGAGCATTTCGTATTATTCTGTATGTACATTTCGAGACATTCCATTTAGTATGATAAATTACCCTTTGTATGGTATGTATTAATTTGTAGATGTACATCATCCATTTTATATGATATGTTACGACTTACAATTCGTATATATGTTATAAATTGAAATTCGTACACTATGTTACAAATTTGCCAAGTGTATGAAATGTTCTGAATGCCAATTTGTCGGGGCTAACGTTATCTAGCTGGCTAATGTTAGCTAGGTTAGGGTTAAGGTTAGAAGACAGGGTTAGGGTTAGGGTTAGGACAATAATTTTCTACCATGCTAAGTAGTTGTGAAGTAACTAAAAAGTAGTTGCCTAGTTGCATAGTTGCTAAATAGATAAAATGCTAAAGTTGTCTGTGATGAGATTCGAATATGCAATCTTTGGGTTGCTAGACGTTTGCGTTTTTGCCTTAAGTAACCTTCTGTCTAATGTAAACATACCAAACGTAACATATCATATACTAAGTTAAGTGTCTCAGATTCACATTTACTATGTTATGTCTAGTCTGAGACCAGTCTGCTCTGTCAACAGAGATGCAAATGTAGAGAGATGTATTCCTGGGGGCACTTTCTGAGGTTCTTTATGTACACTTGGCTCAAACTACCTGCCCCTCAAGTAGTCAGAAGAAAATGGACTACTTCAAAATGGAGATGGCCTCTGCCAATGGCACTGCCCATACTCTCACAGACACCGTAATGGGACAGATACAATGATGTGATGTCTATGGTTTCAGTCAACTTTTTCTTCATATTGTTTTGGAACTTGGGCCTCAATAAAACATTACATTGATTTACACCTGCTGGATCGGCATGTTAACATTGACTGTCTGTCTGCAGTGTAGCAGTCTCTCACATTAGGTCTATGTCATCATGAAGTCTAATCTCTGCTCTCTACAAATTTATTCACCAGTGGATTTTACATATATACTGAACAAAAATATAAACACAACATGTAAAGTGTTGGTCCCATGTTTCATGAGCTGAAATAAAATATCCCAGAAATGTTCCAATTTTGCTTCCGTCCCTCTCCACACCCCTACCTGGGCTCGAACCAGGAACTCTCTGCACACATCAACAACTGCCTCTCATGAAGAATCGTTACCTACCGCTCCACAAAAGCCACAGCCCTTGTAGAGCAAGGAAACAATTACTTCAAAGTCTCAGAGCAAGTGAAGTCACGAATTGAAACGCTATTAGCGTGCACCTCGCTAACTAGCTAGCCATTGGATGCATATCTGTATTCCCAGTCATGTGAAATCCATAGATTAGGCCCTGATTAATTTATTTCAATTGCCTGATTTCCATATATGAACTGTAACTTAGTAAAGTCTTTGAAATTGTTACATGTTGTATTAATTTTTTCACATTGTAGTTTCCAGAAGATACCAACCCAAGTACCATTATGCTTGTTTACACTGAGCTCCACTGGGGTCTGAACGCAATCATAGTTACATTAAGACACTGTGGAGCCAGAGCGAGATATGGGTCAGAAAACAAACCTCAATGTAGCTATGGGATATGTTACTGTACTAAATTTTACCTTTATCCACATTGCTCCATCGAGAAGATTGAAATACTGCTACTTTTTTTCTCTTCTCTGAGTAACAGTTGGGATAATGAGACAATTCTGAGTACAGTGCATTTCTCATTCCTGGATTGATGTACCTTTTGAGGCCATATCTCCTACCGGCTCCATAGTGTCCTAATATACACCGGAAGGCTGTCCAAGACTAGTGCAGCTGTAAACAGGTGGGTCAGATCTGCTGGCTAACCTACAGGCTTCATTTGAGTTAGATGATAGCACAGATAGGATTATCTTTAATTGATAGCCTCAATGTCAACAGAGATCCAACCATATATTAGCAACATAAAAAATATTTTTAAAAAGGTTGCGCTTTTGATAGAGAACCCCATAATGCTGTCTGATAACTACCAGACAGTTCTTCCAGTGTATATTAGGACACCATAGAGCCGGTATGAGATAAACGTACCTCAATCCAGGAATGAGAAATGCACTGTACTCCGAATTGTCCCATTATCCCAACTGTTACTGAGAAGATTGAATGACCACTACAGAACCTAACTGCACCGCAAAAGTCGGGTAAACAATACATTCCTGTAGATATTTTCTCTCCACTTCCTATCCTCAAAAGGACCAACCGGTAAAGTGTAAATATATATTTATTTAACATTCTTCCTTGTAGTGATTCTTGCGTGTTTTTTAACACGACTTATTTCAAACTGAATATCCATGGTGTAACCATGGTAACACAGTATGATGTTTAAGCAACCTAGGTGCTTGTTTACTAGGCTGATAAATCAGACTGATTCCAGCTTTCTGTTTACAAGGCCTGAAACTAAGCACTGCAAAAACTTTCCTTACAAGCCAGAATGTTGAAATACTAAGTAAAAATACTTTAAAGTACTACTTAAGTCGTTTTCTGTACTTTACTTTAATATTCATATTTTTGACTACTTTTACTTCACTACATTCCTAAATAAAATTTTATTTTTACTCCATACATTTTCCCTGACACCCAAAAGTACTTAAAAGGACAGGAAAATGATCTATATCTCCATCTCTGATTTCCAGGAGGTGGCTGCCCACCATAATGGTTAGCTTACAAATGTCTCAGAACCTGAGCGATTAATGTACAATGTCAAGCTTTGTGTGTGTGTGTGCTGTGGCAATGTGTTTTCCAACCCTCTGAAATGTCAATTAGATTGTGCATTTTTTATTTTACCTTGGCAAGTCAGTTAAGAACAAATTCTTATTTTATTCTGTTCAGCTCGGGGGTTTGAACTTGCAACCTTCCGATTACTAGTCCAACACTCTAACCACTAGGCTAACCTGCCGCATCTGTGACTACAGTATTTAGTGCTTTGTGGCATTGACTGTTCCTTTGATGTGCATGTGGGACCAGGGATTGTCACAGACCCATCTCCTTGTCACTAGGTAAGTGTTGGGTTTTGATTTTGTCTACTTTTTTTATTTTCTAGCATCTTGTCATTGCTCAAACAAGCTGCACTGTCCCCAAATCCTACATTATTTATTTAATCAGAAATATGATAGACTTTGTAACCTGGATTGGCTCTTCAAAGATTAACTGCATATTTGACCTACAATGATGTGAGACCACTATCAAACATAAACTGCACTTTGTCACACTTATCTTGACAATATGTTTGAAAGCTCAAAAAGTTCCAGGCATACGTTTGGATGAAGTAGTCTATGATGGTAAATAGTGTTGTACAAATGGGGATTCTGATCGTCTCATTGGTGCCTTTTGTTTTCCAGAAGGAGAATCTTGTGGCGCAGACCTAGTGACCGACTGGGTCATTGAAGAGGCTTGCATGCTTATGTGTGCATTTCAAGTATGAGCATGTGTATGCGTTTAACCGTGCAACTATGTTTTTGGGAGTGTTAATTCTAATTTCAACATGTAGTGTTAATTTTTTTATTCTGATAAACATTGAGAAGATAGTAAATATACCTTTGAACAAATAATTACTTACAATTATGTATGTTTTGTAAACAATAAACTCACGGTAACAAGTTGTTTCACACTTAAGACCATTTGCATATAGAATTTTCCTTCAGAGACATGGAAAAGAACCCCCACCTCATAATGTAAACATTGCTAACACATTTTCAATCCCTTTTATACTCCAGCGAATGGGATTATACAAACACTATGAATGCACAGAAAGCTACACCTCGCTCACATTAGCAACCACAGGTCAGTATGTGTCCATAAAGATATTCAACATGACACACAGCTGAAACAGACCAGGTCCCACCCTCCCCCCAAGGCACCCGTGTACAAGGTCCCACCCTCCCCCCAAGGCACCCGTGTACAAGGTCCCACCCTCCCCCCAAGGCACCCGTGTACAAGGTCCCACCCTCCCCCCAAGGCACCCGTGTACAAGGTCCCACCCTCCCCCAAGGCACCCGTGTACAAGGTCCCACCCTCCCCCAAGGCACCCGTGTACAAGGTCCCACCCTCCCCCAAGGCACCCGTGTACAAGGTCCCACCTTCCCCCAAGGCACCCGTGTACAAGGTCCCACCCTCCCCCAAGGCACCCGTGTACAAGGTCCCACCCTCCCCCAAGGCACCCGTGTACAAGGTCCCACCCTCTCCCTAAGGCACCCATGTAGGAACTTAAGCTTTGCTGTTAACAGAAACCATTAATATATTACAATTGACAGTTTTAATATTTGGTTACAAAGGGAACCCAGACTATCTCCTCTTTCACAGTCCTTACGCATCAGATCCACCAGAAACGCACATAGATGATAAGTGTAATGAAGAAGACTGCCCCGGCTGCTATCTTAGCATAGGTGGATCGGGTGTTGAGGTACTTGGCATCGCTGCGGTACTTCTTTGAAAGGCTGGACAGATTGCTGGCTTTGGTGTCGAGAGCTGGATGGAAAAAAATGTCTGATTAATATTTAGGACCGTAATGTAACCAATAGTTGCATTATATCTAACCGTGAATTTATGCAGGCTTCAATCATAAATGAATAAGAAAGGTGGGCAATTCCTGACATGAAAGTATGACTAAAAGTTTTTAAAGAACTAGGATTTTCAAAATGTGCAACAAGTTTCTAATACAAGGGAGAGTATATGTAACTGTGAATCTCAGTGTTTGGAACATCACTGTTTTAACTTTGATGTCATCAGATAGAACATAAAAAAATAAAAAAGTATTCTACAAAACTTAGAAATGTGCCTTTTTCACATGTTGAAACTGGTATTGTGCTGGTGATAACTGATGTATGAAAGTGATGGTTGCCGTTTAACAGATATTGCGATTCAACAACTGATGTCACTGAATATGGATCCAGCTCCATGTTAGACAACTATACAGTTGAAGTCAGAAGTTTACATACACCTTAGCCAAATACATTTAAACTCAGTTTTTCACAATTCCTGACATTTAATCCTAGTAAAAATTCCCTGTCTTTGGTCAGTTAGGATCACCATTTAATTTGAAGAACGTGAAATGTCAGAATAATAGTAGAGAGAATGATTTATTGCAGCTTTCATTTCTTTCATCAAATTCCCAGTGGGTCAGAAGTTTACATACACTCAATTAGTATTTGGTAGCATTGCCTTTAAATTGTTTAACTTGGGTCAAACGTTTCTGTAGCCTTCCACAAGCTTTCCACAATAAATTGGGGGAATTTTGGCCCATTCATCCTGACAGAGCTGGTGTAACTGAGTCAGGTTTGTAGGCCTCCTTGTTCACACACACTTTTTCAGCTCTGCCCACACATTTTCTATGGGATTGAGGTCAGGGCTTTGTGATGGCCACTCCAATACCTTGACTTTGTTGTCCTTAAGCCATTCTGCCACAACTTTGGAAGTATGCTTGGGGACATTGTCCATTTGGAAGACCCATTTGCGTTCAAGCTTTAACTTCCTGACTGATGTCTTGAGATGTTGCTTCAATATATCCACTGAATTTCCCCCCTCATGATGTTATCTGTTTTGTGAAGTGCAGCAGTCCCTCCTGCAGCAAAGCACCCCCACAACATGATGCTGCCACCCCTGTGCTTCACGATTGGGATGGTGTTCTTGGGCTTGCAAGCCTCACCCTTTTTCCTCCAAACATAACGATGGTCATTATGGCCAAAGAGTTCTATTTTTGTTTCATCAGACCAAAGGACATTTCTCCAAAAAGTACGATCTTTGTCCCCATGTGCAGTTTCTACTTCCGGGTTGGAGCGAGCAGTCGCACTTCGGTCTGCAGGTAGTATAACTTTTCATTACATTTCATTACATTTCATTATAGTACAACGGTTTGATTTGTCTAATCTTAGCAATTTCTTCTTAGCTAGCTACATAGCCGTCTTTGTATCAAAGATAATTGCGTAATTATCGTATTTCGTCGTCCTAAAGTAGTCTACACTGCTATCTGCCCAGCAGCTAGCCAGCTAGCTAACGTCCACCGTCTACCGTATAGCAGCACTGTAGAAACTATTACCCTCAACTGAACGACTTGATTAGTGTAGTGTTAGCTAGCTACATAGTTGTCTTTGCTGTCTTCGTATCCAAGATAATTGTGTAGTTTAGAGTGTGTAGTTTTAGAGTGATTATCTTAATTTACCGAGGTTAGCTAGCCAGCTATTTGTCGTCCTTAACGTAGGAGACACTGCTAGCTAGCCAACAGCTAGCCAACGTCTACCGAATAGAACTTAACAACCCGGTCGCATTCCGCCTCGCTCCACAGGTAGTATCACATTTTCATTTCATTTCATTACAGTACAACGGTTTGATTTGTTTGATCGTAGCTAGCTACATAGCTAGCTACATAGCCGTCTCTGTTTCAAAGATAATTGTGTAGTCTAGAGCGATTTTCTAGGTTACCTAGCCAGCTATTGTCGTTCTTTTAACGCAACGTAACGTAATCAACACTGCTAGCTAGCCAGCTAGCCCCGAATCAACAACGCAGCCACTGCCAGCTAGCCTACAAAGTCAACAACGCAGCCACTGCCAGCTAGCCTACTTCAGCAGTACTGTATCATTTTTAATCATTTTAGTCAATAAGATTATTGCTACGTAAGCTCAACTTTCTGAACATTCGAGACGTGTAGTCCACTTGTCATTCCAATCTCCTTTGCATTAGCGTAGCCTCTTCTGTAGCCTGTCAACTATGTGTCTGTCTATCCCTGTTCTCTCCTCTCTGCACAGACCATACAAACGCTCCACACCGCGTGGCCGCGGCCACCCTAATCTGGTGGTCCCAGCACGCACGACCCACGTGGAGTTCCAGGTCTCCGGTAGCCTCTGGAACTGCCGATCTGCGGCCAACAAGGCAGAGTTCATCTCAGCATATGCCTCCCTCCAGTCCCTCGACTTCTTGGCACTGACGGAAACATGGATCACCACAGATAACACTGCTACCCCTACTGCTCTCTCTTCGTCCGCCCACGTGTTCTCGCACACCCCGAGAGCTTCTGGTCAGCGGGGTGGTGGCACCGGGATCCTCATCTCTCCCAAGTGGTCATTCTCTCTTTCTCCCCTTACCCATCTGTCTATCGCCTCCTTTGAATTCCATGCTGTCACAGTTACCAGCCCTTTCAAGCTTAACATCCTTATCATTTATCGCCCTCCAGGTTCCCTCGGAGAGTTCATCAATGAGCTTGATGCCTTGATAAGCTCCTTTCCTGAGGACGGCTCACCTCTCACAGTTCTGGGCGACTTTAACCTCCCCACGTCTACCTTTGACTCATTCCTCTCTGCCTCCTCCTTTCCACTCCTCTCCTCTTTTTACCTCTCCCTCTCACCTTCCCCCCTACTCACAAGGCAGGCAATACGCTCGACCTCATCTTTACTAGATGCTGTTCTTCCACTAACCTCATTGCAACTCCCCTCCAAGTCTCCGACCACTACCTTGTATCCTTTTCCCTCTCGCTCTCATCCAACACTTCCCACACTGCCCCTACTCGGATGGTATCGCGCCGTCCCAACCTTCGCTCTCTCTCCCCCGCTACTCTCTCCTCTTCCATCCTATCATCTCTTCCCTCTGCTCAAACCTTCTCCAACCTATCTCCTGATTCTGCCTCCTCAACCCTCCTCTCCTCCCTTTCTGCATCCTTTGACTCTCTATGTCCCCTATCCTCCAGGCCGGCTCGGTCCTCCCTCCCGCTCCGTGGCTCGACGACTCATTGCGAGCTCACAGAACAGGGCTCCGGGCAGCCGAGCGGAAATGGAGGAAAACTCGCCTCCCTGCGGACCTGGCATCCTTTCACTCCCTCCTCTCTACATTTTCCTCTTCTGTCGCTGCTGCTAAAGCCACTTTCTACCACTCTAAATTCCAAGCATCTGCCTCTAACCCTAGGAAGCTCTTTGCCACCTTCTCCTCCCTCCTGAATCCCCCTCTTCCCTTTCTGCAGATGACTTCGTCAACCATTTTGAAAAGAAGGTCGACGACATCCGATCCTCGTTTGCTAAGTCAAACGACACCGCTGGTTCTGCTCACACTGCCCTACCCTGTGCTCTGATCTCTTTCTCCCTCTCTCTCCAGATGAAATCTCGCGTCTTGTGACGGCCGGCCGCCCAACAACCTGCCCGCTTGACCCTATCCCCTCCTCTCTTCTCCAGACCATTTCCGGAGACCTTCTCCCTTACCTCACCTCGCTCATCAACTCATCCCTGACCGCTGGCTACGTCCCTTCCGTCTTCAAGAGAGCGAGAGTTGCACCCCTTCTGAAAAAACCTACACTCGATCCCTCCGATGTCAACAACTACAGACCAGTATCCCTTCTTTCTTTTCTCTCCAAAACCCTTGAACGTGCCGTCCTTGGCCAGCTCTCCCGCTATCTCTCTCAGAATGACCTTCTTGATCCAAATCAGTCAGGTTTCAAGACTAGTCATTCAACTGAGACTGCTCTTCTCTGTATCACGGAGGCGCTCCGCACTGCTAAAGCTAACTCTCTCTCCTCTGCTCTCATCCTTCTAGACCTATCGGCTGCCTTCGATACTGTGAACCATCAGATCCTCCTCTCCACCCTCTCCGAGTTGGGCATCTCCGGCGCGGCCCACGCTTGATTGCGTCCTACCTGACAGGTCGCTCCTACCAGGTGGCGTGGCGAGAATCCGTCTCTCACCACGTGCTCTCACCACTGGTGTCCCCCAGGGCTCTGTTCTAGGCCCTCTCCTATTCTCGCTATACACCAAGTCACTTGGCTCTGTCATAACCTCACATGGTCTCTCCTATCATTGCTATGCAGACGACACACAATTAATCTTCTCCTTTCCCCCTTCTGATGACCAGGTGGCGAATCGCATCTCTGCATGTCTGGCAGACATATCAGTGTGGATGACGGATCACCACCTCAAGCTGAACCTCGGCAAGACGGAGCTGCTCTTCCTCCCGGGAAGGACTGCCCGTTCCATGATCTCGCCATCACGGTTGACAACTCCACTGTGTCCTCCTCCCAGAGCGCTAAGAACCTTGGCGTGATCCTGGACAACACCCTGTCGTTCTCAACTAACATCAAGGCGGTGGCCCGTTCCTGTAGGTTCATGCTCTACAACATCCGCAGAGTACGACCCTGCCTCACACAGGAAGCGGCGCAGGTCCTAATCCAGGCACTTGTCATCTCCCGTCTGGATTACTGCAACTCGCTGTTGGCTGGGCTCCCTGCCTGTGCCATTAAACCCCTACAACTCATCCAGAACGCCGCAGCCCGTCTGGTGTTCAACCTTCCCAACTTCTCTCACGTCACCCCGCTCCTCCACTGGCTTCCAGTTGAAGCTCGCATCCGCTACAAGACCATGATGCTTGCCTACGGAGCTGAGAGGGGAACGGCACCTCAGTACCTCCAGGCTCTGATCAGGCCCTACACCCAAACAAGGGCACTGCGTTCATCCACCTCTGGCCTGCTCGCCTCCCTACCACTGAGGAAGTACAGTTCCCGCTCAGCCCAGTCAAAACTGTTCGCTGCTCTGGCCCCCCAATGGTGGAACAAACTCCCTCACGACGCCAGGACAGCGGAGTCAATCACCACCTTCCGGAGACACCTGAAACCCCACCTCTTTAAGGAATACCTAGGATAGGATAAAGTAATCCTTCTCACCCCCCCTTAAAAGATTTAGATGCACTATTGTAAAGTGGCTGCTCCACTGGATGTCATAAGGTGAATGCACCAATTTGTAAGTCGCTCTGGATAAGAGAGTCTGCTAAATGACTTAAATGTAAATGCAGTTGCAAACCGTAGTCTGTCTTTTTTATGGCGGTTTTGGAGCAGTGGATTCTTCCTTGCTGAGCGGCCTTTCAGGTTAACTCCAAAAGTTCTGGGACACTGAAGTCCATGGAGAACAAGAGCACCTCCTCCCAGCTGCCCACTGCACTGAGGCTAGGTAACACGGTCACCACCGATAAATCCATGATTATCGAAAACTTCAACAAGCATTTCTCAACGGCTGGCCATGCCTTCCGCCTGGCTACTCCAACCTTGGCCAACAGCTCTGCCCCCCCCCCGCAGCTACTCGCCCAAGCCTCTCCAGGTTCTCCTTTACCCAAATCCAGATAGCAGATGTTCTGAAAGAGCTGCAAAACCTGGACCCATACAAATCAGCTGGGCTTGACAATCTGGACCCTCTATTTCTGAAACTATCCGCCGCCATTGTCGCAACCCCTATTACCAGCCTGTTCAACCTCTCTTTCATATCGTCTGAGATCCCCAAGGATTGGAAAGCTGCCACAGTAATCCCCCTCTTCAAAGGGGGAGACACCCTGGACCCAAACTGTTACAGACCTATATCCATCCTGCCCTGCCTATCTAAGGTCTTCGAAAGCCAAGTCAACAAACAGGTCACTGATCATCTCGAATCCCACCGTACCTTCTCCGCTGTGCAATCTGGTTTCCGAGCCGGTCACGGGTGCACCTCAGCCACGCTCAAGGTACTAAACGATATCATAACTGCCATCGATAAAACAGTACTGTGCAGCCGTCTTCATCGACCTTGCCAAGGCTTTCGACTCTGTCAATCACCATATTCTTATCGGCAGACTCAGTAGCCTCGGTTTTTCGGATGACTGCCTTGCCTGATTCACCAACTACTTTGCAGACAGAGTTCAGAGTGTCAAATCGGAGGGCATGCTGTCCGGTCCTCTGTCAGTCTCTATGGGGGTGCCACAGGGTTCAATCCTCGGACCGACTCTTTTCTCTGTATATATCAATGATGTTGCACTTGCTGCGGGCGATTCCCTGATCCACCTCTACACAGACGACACCATTCTATATACATCCGGCCCGTCCTTGGACACTGTGCTATCTAACCTCCAAATGAGCTTCAATGCCATACAACACTCCTTCCGTGGCCTCCAACTGCTCTTAAACGCTAGGAAAACCAAATGCATGCTTTTCAACCGTTCGCTGCCTGCACCCGCACGCCTGACCAGCATCACCACCCTGGATGGTTCCGACCTTGAATATGTGGACATCTATAAGTACCTAGGTGTCTGGCTAGACTGTAAACTCTCCTTCCAGACTCATATCAAACATCTCCAATCGAAAATCAAATCTAGAGTCGGCTTTCTATTCCGCAACAAAGCTTCCTTCACTCACGCCGCCAAACTTACCCTAGTAAAACTGACTATCCTACCGATCCTCGACTTCAGCGATGTCATCTACAAAATTGCCTCCAACACTCTACTCAGCAAACTGGATGCAGTTTATCACAGTGCCATCCGTTTTGTCACTAAAGCACCTTATACCACCCACCACTGCGACCTGTATGCTCTAGTCGGCTGGCCCTCGCTACATATTCGTCGTCAGACCCACTGGCTCCAGGTCATCTACAAGTCCATGCTAGGTAAAGCTCTGCCTTATCTCAGTTCACTGGTCACGATGGCAACACCCATCCGTAGCACGCGCTCCAGCAGGTGTATCTCACTGATCATCCCTAAAGCCAACACCTCATTTGGCCGCCTTTCGTTCCAGTTCTCTGCTGCCTGTGACTGGAACGAATTGCAAAAATTGCTGAAGTTGGAGACTTATCTCCCTAACCAACTTCACACATCTGCTATCTGAGCAGCTAACCGATCGCTGCAGCTGTACATAGTCTATCGGTAAATAGCCCACCCATTTTTACCTACCTCATCCCCATACTGTTTTTATTTATTTACTTTTGCACACCAATACCTCTACCTGTACATGACCATCTGATCATTTATCACTCCAGTGTTAATCTGCAAAATTGTAATTATTCGCCTACCTCCTCATGCCTTCCCCTTTTTTTCTACTGTGTTATTGACTTGTTAATTGTTTACTCCATGTGTAACTCTGTGTTGTCTGTTCACACTGCTATGCTTTATCTTGGCCAGGTCGCAGTTGCAAATGAGAACTTGTTCTCAACTAGCCTACCCGGTTAAATAAAGGTGAAATAAAAAAATAAAAAATGTCGATATAGGACTTGTTTTACTGTGGCTATAGATACTTTTGTATCTGTTTCCTCCAGCATCTTCACAAGGTCCTTTGCTGTTGTTCTGGGATTAATTTTCACTTTTTGCACCAAAGCACGTTCATCTCGCGTCTCCTTCCTGAGCAGTATGACGGCTGCGTGGTCCCATGGTGTTTATGCTTGCATACTATTGTTTGTACAGATGAACGTGGTACCTTCAGGCATTTGGAAATTGCTCCCAAGGATGAACCAGACTTGTGGAGGTCTCACTTTCTTTCTGAAGTCTTAGCTGATTTATTTTGATTTCCCCATGATGTCAAGCAAAGAGGCACTGAATTTGAAGGTCGGCCTTGAAATACATCCACAGGTACACCTCCAATTGACTCAAATGATGTCAATTAGCCTATCAAAAGCTTCTAAAGCCATGACATAATTTTCCAAGCTGTTTAAAGGCACAGTCAACTTAGTGTATGTAAACTTCTGACCCACTGGAATTGTGATAGAGTGAATTATGAGTGAAATAATCTGTCTGTAAACAATTGTTGGAAAAATGATTTGTGTCATGCAAAGTTTGCCAAAACTATAGTTTCTTAACAAGAAATTTGTGGAGTGGTTGACTCCAACCTAAGTGTATCTAAACTTCTGACTTCAACTGTATGTATGAAAACATCTGCTAAATTATCCCTTTTAAATGAATGATGTGTATTTTATGTCTGTATGGTGGGTTTGATGCCAGGGCTGTGTACTGTACGAGGTATGATTATTATAAATGACCTGATAGGGCCTCTCCTCGTTGCAGGACCTCTTCAATGTTTGCCACCATGATCCGCTGGACATCCTGCAGTTCTGTGTTGATGCTGCCCAGGTTCCTCCGTGCCCTGCTGTCAATGTAGGTTTTTTTGGTTTTCTGGATGTACGTGTCTGAGGACAGAGGAAGGATGAGACGCAATTACACACTAAGTGTTGGTTTATGGTGCATCTCCATTACATTGAGTCATTTAGCAGACCCTCTCATCCAGAAAGACTTACAGGAGCAATTAGGGTTACGTGCCTTGCTCAAGGGCACATTGACAGATTTTTCACCTTGTTGGCTAAGGGATTCGAACCAGCGACCTTCAGATTACTGGCCCAACGCTCTTACCTCTAGGCCACCTGACACCTTACTCTAATGTGGCATCCTCTAGTTGTCTACTCGTCTCTGCTGCACTGAATCAATAAACATGGAATGGGGGAAAAGCAACATAGCAGGGAATTTGCTTTTGCCAGACTTATTTAGTTGTTGGTTTTTTACATCCGTGTGGATTAAGGAAAGGCATTATGAAGGAAAGGACATTTCCCAAATGCTTTTTGTTTGCCTGGGATGTCTTAAAAATGGGACGATAATGAGTGAAAAAAAGACAACCTCTCACCAAACTCAATGAAAGAGTACGGCCTGGAGACTGTGGGGACTTTCTTTCCATGCTGCTCATGGAATTCTGTCTGGAGGTCTTCCAGGTACCCAAAGACCAGCCTCTTGGGAAACACGGCTTCGCACAAGGCCAAGTAGCACACACCATGTTCTAATACATAGCTGGGGAGACAGACATTAGTATGTTAGTGGAAAGTTAGAGTTATAGTGAAGCTTCATTGATTGAGATTTCCACATAGACCCACAGCATCTGTCCAGTGACAGGCTAGAGAGTTATCGTAAAAAGGGTCATTGTCTCCAGAGTTACTCCTGACCACATAACCAGTCTTGCCTAGTTTACTCACAAAACAACTCTGGGCCCTGAATGACACAACAGACACACCGCAGTGTATACTAAATGAACGGCGAGGACACAATCGGAACATCGCTTTAACTTCCTCAATACCACGAAATACACAAAGATAATAATGACAGTATTATAAACACAGATTTAGGAGGAGGTCCTAGAGAGTTCCACCTTTGATTATCACACAAGACTGCTACTTGACTGGTAAATATAGAATGGTGGATAGGCTGTATGCAAAATATAAAATGACAATTGTGCATAGAAGATGAATCATGTTACTTAGTGTTAGTGTTTTCAGTATGCTGGTTATTCAAATGTACACAGGATGTGTTCTTAAGGCCTCATCAGCCTGGTTATTATCAGTTAGTCAATAGTTACTCAATTAATAAGTAACTTTTTGGTACAATTTTGCATGTTCAGCCTAGGAGAGCCTGTAGAGTGTGTGTGTCGAGTCCATCCAACTCCGATCCTATTGGCTGTGTGTGTGAAAGAGAAATTCATCTTCATTGGTCTACACGGACATGCTCTGGCCTGGTTTAGATCTTATCTGTCGGAAAGATATCAGTTTGTCTCTGTGAATGGTTTGTCCTCTGACAAATCAACTGTAAATTTCGGTGTTCCTCAAGGTTCTGTTTTAGGACCACTATTGTTTTCACTATATATTTTACCTCTTGGGGATGTTATTCGAAAACATAATGTAAACTTTCACTGCTATGCGGATGACACACAGCTGTACATTTCAATGAAACATGGTGAAGCCCCAAAATTGCCCTCGCTAGAAGCATGTGTTTCAGACATAAGGAAGTGGATGGCTGCAAACTTTCTACTATTAAACTCGGACAAAACAGAGATGCTTGTTCTAGGTCCCAAGAAACAAAGAGATCTTCTGTTGAATCTGACAATTAATCTTAATGGTTGTACAGTCGTCTCAAATAAAACTGTGAAGGACCTCGGCATTACTCTGGACCCTGATCTCTCTTTTGAAGAACATATCAAGACCATTTCGAGGACAGCTTTTTTCCATCTACGTAACATTGCAAAAATCAGAAACTTTCTGTCCAAAAATTATGCAGAAAAATTAATCCATGCTTTTGTCACTTCTAGGTTAGACTACTGCAATGCTCTATTTTCCGGCTACCCGGATAAAGCACTAAATAAACTTCAGTTAGTGCTGAATACGGCTGCTAGAATCCTGACTAGAACCAAAAAATTTGATCATATTACTCCAGTGCTAGCCTCTCTACACTGGCTTCCTGTCAAAGCAAGGGCTGATTTCAAGGTTTTACTGCTAACCTACAAAGCATTACATGGGCTTGCTCCTACCTATCTCTCTGATTTGGTCCTGCCGTACATACCTACACGTACGCTACGGTCACAAGACGCAGGCCTCCTAATTGTCCCTAGAATTTCTAAGCAAACAGCTGGAGGCAGGGCTTTCTCCTATAGAGCTCCATTTTTATGGAACGGTCTGCCTACCCATGTCAGAGACGCAAACTCGGTCTCAACCTTTAAGTCTTTACTGAAGACTCATCTCTTCAGTGGGTCATATGATTGAGTGTAGTCTGGCCCAGGAGTGGGAAGGTGAACGGAAAGGCTCTGGAGCAACGAACCGCCCTTGCTGTCTCTGCCTGGCCGATTCCCCTCTTTCCACTGGGATTCTCTGCCTCTACCCTGTTACGGGGCTGAGTCACTGGCTTACTGGGGCTCTCTCATGCCGTCCCTGGGGGGTGCGTCACCTGGGTGGGTTGATTCACTGTTGTGGTCAGCCTGTCTGGGTTGGCGCCCCCCTTGGGTTGTGCCGTGGCGGAGATCTTTGTGGGCTATACTCGGCCTTGTCTCAGGATGGTAAGTTGGTGGTTGAAGATATCCCTCTAGTGGTGTGGGGCTGTGCTTTGGCAAAGTGGGTGGGGTTATATCCTTCCTGTTTGGCCCTGTCCGGGGTGTCCTCGGATGGGGCCACAGTGTCTCCTGACCCCTCCTGTCTCAGCCTCCAGTATTTATGCTGCATTAGTTTATGTGTCGGGGGCTAGGGTCAGTTTGTTATATCTGGAGTACTTCTCCTGTCCTATTCGGTGTCCTGTGTGAATCTAAGTGTGCGTTCTCTAATTCTCTCCTTCTCTCTTTCTTTCTCTCTCTCGGAGGACCTGAGCCCTAGGACCATGCCCCAGGACTACCTGACATGATGACTCCTTGCTGTCCCCAGTCCACCTGGCCATGCTGCTGCTCCAGTTTCAACTGTTCTGCCTTACTATTATTCAACCATGCTGGTCATTTATGAACATTTGAACATCTTGGCCACGTTCTGTTATAATCTCCACCCGGCACAGCCAGAAGAGGACTGGCCACCCCACATATGCTCTCTCTAATTCTCTCTTTCTTTCTCTCTTTCGGAGGACCTGAGCCCTAGGACCGTGCCCCAGGACTACCTGACATGATGACTCCTTGCTGTCCCCAGTCCACCTGACTGTGCTGCTGCTCCAGTTTCAACTGTTCTGCCTTATTATTATTCGACCATGCTGGTCATTTATGAACATTTGAACATCTTGGTCATGTTCTGTTATAATCTCTACCCGGCACAGCCAGAAGAGGACTGGCCACCAAACATAGCCTGGTTCCTCTCTAGGTTTCTTCCTAGGTTTTGGCCTTTCTAGGGAGTTTTTCCTAGCCACCGTGCTTTTACACCTGCATTGTTTGCTGTTTGGGGTTTTAGGCTGGGTTTCTGTACAGCACTTTGAGATATCAGCTGATGTACGAAGGGCTATATAAATAAATTTGATTTGATTTGATTTGATTAGCTTATACTGAACAAAAATATAAACAACAATTTCAAAGATTTTACTGAGTTACAGTTCATATAAAAGGAACTCACTAAATTGACAAATTCTTTAGGCCCTAATCTATGGATTTCACATGACTGGGCAGGGGTGCAGCCATGGGTGGGCCTTGGAGGGCATAGGCCCACCAACTTGGCAGTCAGGCCCACCCATTGGGGAGCCAGACTCAGCCAATCAAAATGAGTTTTTCCCCACATAAGGGCTTTATTACAGACATAAATACTCCTCAGCAACCCCCCTCAGACGATATGTCAGGTGGATATGGATAATCTTGGCGAAGGAGAAATGCTCACTAACTGGGATGCAAACAAATTTGTGCACAAAATTTGACAGAAATAAGCTTTTTGTGCGTATGGAACTTTTCTGGGATTTTTTATTTCAGCTCATGAAACCAACACTTTACATGTCGCGTTGATATTTTTGTTCAGTGTAGTAACCCTCCCCAACAATATCACTCTGGATGCAGTAGTGACTGTGATATTATTTAAGACAAATGTAAAAGATATATAAAAATATAATATATTAAGAAAATCTACTTCTAACAATACTTACTGGAAAGACATGACCCCAGCCTCCAGGGTACATCTGTTGGGGCTCTGGGCATTGAGTTTGCGGCAGAGCTGCTTAGCCTGGCTCTGGTAGTGTTGCAAGTCTCTTCCTGACTAAACATAGGCGAGATAAAGGGGTATAAAATAACACGTTTGCAGTTATAACAAACAGCTACACTATATCTGATAGAACGCAAATGGGAAAATAAAATGTTAGCTAGTAGTATTCAGCAGAATATGGTACAACTTAGCCGTGCTAACTTTACAAACATGATTTAGCCTTCTAACTAGCTAGCTAGTTAAATTAGCTAGGAAGTATGCTACATGACCAAACGTATGTGTACACCTGCTCATCGAACATCTGCACACACTTCATCAGTCTCTCATTCACAATTTGACAACCACTTGATAATATACTCAGACTATTCTCAATTTAATCTGGTCTTTACCTATAGCCTACTAAAATACACTAACATGACCAATGTGGACACCTGCTTGTTGACCACCTCGTTCCAAAATCATGGGCATTAATATGGAGTTGGTCCCCCTTTGCTGCTATAACCGTCCTCCTGAGAAGGCTTTCCACTAGATGTTGGAACATTGCTGCCATTCAGCCACAAGAGCATTAGTGAGGTTGGGCGATTAGGCCTATCTCGCAGTCACCGTTTAAATTCATCCCAAAGGTGTTAGATGGAGTCGAGGTCTGGGCTTTGCCAGTCAAGTTCTTCCACATCGATCAACAAACCATTTCTGTATGGACCTCGCTTTGTGCATGGGGGCATTGTCATGCTGAAAGAGGAAAAGGCCTTCCCCAAACTGTTGTCACAAAGTTGTGCAGCACAGAATTGTCTGGAATGTTACTTTATGCTGTAGCATTTAGATTTCCATTCACTGGAACTAAGGGTCTAGCTCGAACCATGAAGAATCCCCAGACCATTATTCCTCCGCCACCAAACTTTACAGTTGGCACTATCTACTGGGGCAGGTAGTGTTCTCCTGGCATCCCTCAAAACCAGATTCATTCTGTCGCACTGCCAGATGGTGATGCTGATTCATCACTCCAGAGAACGCATTTCCCCCTGCTCCAGAGTCCAATGGTGGCGAGCTTTACACCACTCCAGCCGACACTTGGCATTGCGTATGGTGATCTTAGGCTTGTGTGCGGCTGCTCGGCAATGGAAACCCATTTTATGAAGTTCCAGACGAACGTTGCTTCCAGAGGCAGGTTGCAACTCGGTAGTGAGTGTTGTAACCGAGGACAGACGATTTTTACACGCTTCAACACTCGGCGGTCCCGCTCTGTGAGTTTGTGTGGCTACCACGTCGCGGCTGAACCGTTGTTGCTCCTAGACATTTCCACTTCACAATAACAGCCCTTACAGTTGACCAGGGCAGCTCTAGCAGGGGAGACATTTGACTAACTGACTTGTTGGAAAGGTGGCATCCTAGGACGGTGCCACGTTGAAAGTCATGGAGCTCTTCAGTAAGGTTATATTACTGTCAATGTTTGACTATGGAGATTGCATGGCTGTGCGCTCAAACAACTATCAGTAATGGGTGTGGCTGAAATAACCAAATCTACTAATTTAAAAGGGTGTCCACATGCGTTTGCATATACAGTGCATTCAGGAATGTCTTCAGACCCCTTCACGGTTTCCACTTTTTGTTACGTTACAGCCTTATTCTAAAATTGATTATCGTCCCCTCCATCAATCTACACACAATACCCCATAATGACAAAGCAAAAACAGCTTTTAGAACTTTTTGATAATTTATTATTATTCTTAAAAAAAAAAAAATCATATCACATTTACATAAGTATTCAGACCCTTTACTTAGTACTTTGTTGAAGCATCTTTGGCAGCAATTACATCCTTGAGTCGTCCTGGGTATGACGCTACAAACTAGGCACATGTATTTGGGGAGTTTCTTCGTAGGTTCATGCCTTTCTAGGGAGTTTTTCCTAGCCGCCGTGCTTCTACATCTGCATTGCTTGCTGTTTGGGGTTTTAGACTGGGTTTCTGTACAGCACTTTGTGGCATCTGCTGATGTAAAAAGAGCTTTATAAATACATTTGATTGATTCATTTCTCCCGTTCTTCTCTGCAGATCATCTCAAGCTCCATCAGGTTGGATGGGGAGCGTCGCTGCACAGCTATTTTCAGGTCTCTCCAGAGATCGAGTTCACTTCCCTGACCAAGGCTCTTCTCCCCCGATTGCTCAGTTTGGCCGGGTGGCCAGGTCTACGAAGAATCTTGGTGATTCCAAACATTCTCCCATTTAAGAACGATGGAGGCCACTGTGTTCTTGGGGACCTTCAATGCTGCAGACATTTTTTGGTACCCTTGCCCAGATCGGTGTCTCGACACAGTCCTGTCTCGGAGCTCTACAGACAATTCATTCGGCCTCATGGCTTGGTTTTTGCTCTGAGGGTATACTTATGTAAATAAGATATTTCTGCTTTTTCTTTTTAATAATACAAAAAAAAAAGTCTAATAACCTGTTTTAACTTTGTCTTTATGAGGTATTGTGTGTAGATTGATGAGGGGAAAAATGACTTGATCCATTTTAGAAAAAGGTTGTAACGTAACAAAATATGGAAAAAGTGAAGGGTCTGAATACTTTCCGATTGCACTGTATAGCGTAGCTCTCAAACTCCAGGTATCATTCTGCCTTCTCCCTAGAGTTCTCAGCCATAAGCTTCACCGAAGTCTGGTTCAGGTTAACTACAATCCCAACGCTGTGATTTAACACTTAGAAACGTCAATAATCATTGCTTGCAATATGGCTTTCGAAACAGATGGCCCTTATCTTTCAACAGCGAGAAAGAATCCTTCAAATAAAAACTGTCTCAGTTTTGCACAGATCCATACTAGAGGTCGACCAATCGGCATGGCCGATTAATTAGGGCCGATTTCAAGTTTTCATAACAATCAGTAATTGGCCTTTTTAGACGCCGATTATGGCCGATTACATTACAATCCATGAGAAAACTGCGTGGCAGGCTGACCACCTGTTACGCGAGTGCAAAGACAAAAGGACCTTGTGGCTGCAATGAGCCAAGGTAAGTTGCTAGCTAGCATTAAACTTTTCTTATAAAACAACCATCAATCTTCACATAATCACTAGTTAACTACACATGGTTGATATTACTTGGTTAACTAGCTTGTCCTGCGTTGCATATAATCAATGCGGTGCCTGTTAATTTATCATCGAATCACAGCCTACTTCAACTTTTCCAAAAGGTTGATGATTTTAAAAAAGCACATTCATTGCACAAATTTACCTAACCATAAACATCAATGCCTTTCTTAAAATCAAAACACAGAAGTATATATTTTTAAACCTGCATATTTAGTTAAAATAAATGCATGTTAGCAGGTAATATTAACTAGGGAAATTCTGTCACTTATCTTGCGTTCAGTGCAAGCAGAGTCAGGGTATATGCAACAGTTTGGGTCACTTGGATCGTTGCGAACTGTTTCTCCCTAACAAAGACCGTAATTCATTTGACCATATTAATGAGCAAAGGCTCGTATTTCTGTGTGTTTATTATAATTAATTTGATATTTGATAGAGCAGTCTGACTGAGCGGTGGTAGGCAGCAGCAGGCTCGTAAGCATTCATTCAAACAGCACTTTACTGCATTTGCGAGCAGCTCTTAGCAATGCTTGAAGCACAACGCTGTTTATGACTTCAAGCCTATCAACTCCCGAGATTAGGCTGGCAATAAAGTGCCTATAAGAACATCCAATAGTCAAAGGTTTATGAAATAGAAATGGTACAGAGAGAAATAGTCGACACGTCATAATTCCTATAACTACAACCTAAAACTTCTTAACTGAGAATATTGAACCACCAGCTTTCACATGTTCTCATGCTCTGGGCAAGGAACTTAAACATTAGCTTTTTTACAAGGCATATATTGCAATTTTACTTTCTTTTCGCATTATTTAAACCAAATTGAACATGTTTCATTATTTATTTGAGACTAAATAGATTTTATTTATGTATTATATTAAGTTAAAATAAAAGGGTTCATTGTTCATTCAGTATTGTTGTAATTGCAATTATTACAAATAAATACACAAATTGGCCGATTAATATGCCTTTTTTGGTTCCTCGAATAAATCGGTGTTGAAAAATCATAATCGGTCGACCTCTAATCCATACAGCTTCCACTTCCTGAGTCACACTTTCACACAGGTGTTCTGAGCATAATAAATAATGGCGCCGTAGATGGCTGCCGTTTTACAGTCTCCAAACCAATTGTGCTATTGTGTATATTTTGTTGCGTTATTTGTAACTCATTTTGTACATAACGTTTCTGACAATGTCTCTTATGACTGAAAAGAGCTTCAAGATATCAGGATATCAGACGCAAAGGATTTACTTCAGACACCCGACAAGAACCAAATCCCTGTGATTGACATTAGAAAGAGACGGAGATATCGGGGACATAGGTCGGGGTGCCTTGTAAAGATCCGACAGCGAGTGGGTAATCTGCCTCTACCATCAGTCGTATTAGCCAACGTATAATCATTGAATAACAAAATAGATTAACTACAATCACGAATATCTTACCAATGGGACATTAAAAACTGTAATATCTTATGTTTTACGAGTCGTGTCTGAACGACGACATTAATAACATACAGCTGGCTGTATCGGCAAGATAGAACAGCCATCGTCAGTAATATAAGAGGTGGCGGTCTGTGTATATTTGTAATCAACAGCTGGTGCACAAAATCTAATAGTAAGGAAGTCTCAAGGTTTTGCTTGGCTGAGGTAGAGTATCTCATGACAAACTGTAGACCACACTATTTACCAAGAGAGTTTGTCTATTTACCACCACAAACCAATGCTGGCACTAAGACCGCAACCAATGAGCTGCATATGGCCATAAGCAAACAGGAAAAGACTCATCCAGAAGCAGCGCTCCTAGTGGCAGGAAACTTGAATCTGTTTTATCTCATTTCTACCCGCATGTTATGTGGGCAACAAGAGGAAGAAAAAAAAAAACTCTAGACCACCTTTACTCCACACACAGAGACGCTTACAAAGCACTCCATCGCCCTCCATGTAGAAAATCTGACCATAATCCTATCCTACTGATTCAACAAGCAAAAACTAAAGCAGGAAGCACCAGTGACTCGGTCAATAAAGAAGTGGTCAGATGGCGCAGATGCTAAGCTACAGGACTGTTTTGCTAGCATAGACTGGAATATCTTCATGGATTCTTCCGATGACATTGAGGAGTACACCACATCAGTCACTGGCTTCATCAATAAGTGCATTGATGACGTCGTCCCCACAGTGACTGTACGTACCCCAACCAGAAGCCATGGATTACAGTCAACATCTGCACTGAGCTAAAGGGTAGAGCTGTCGCTTTCAAGGAGCTGCCCTCCGAACAACGATAAAAAAGGCAAAGCATCAATACAGGACTAAGATTGAATCATACTACACCGGCTCTAGCACTCGTCGGATTTGGCAGGGCTTGCAAACTATTACAGACTACAAAGGGAAGCACAGCTGCGAGCTGCCCAGTGACACGAGCCTACCAGACGAGCTAAATTACTTCAATGCTCGCTTCGAGGCAAGCAATACTGAATCATGCATGAGACCATCAGCTGTTCCAGACAACAGTGTGATCGCGCTCTCAGTAGCCGATGTGCTTAAGACCTTTAAACAGGTCAACATTCACAAGGCCGCAGGGCCAGACGGATTATCATGACTTGTACTCCGAGCATGCACTGACCAACTGGCAAGTGTCTTCACTTATATTTTCAACCTGTCCGTGACCGAGTCTGTAATACCAACATGTTTCAAACACACCACCAGTGTTCCTGGGCACAGGGACTAAGGTAACCTGCCTAAATGACTACCGACCCATAGCACTAACATCTGTAACCATGAAGTGCTTTGAAAGGCTGGACATGGCTCACATCAACACCATTATTCGAGAAACCCTAGACCCACTCCAATTTGCATACCGCCCCAACAGATCCACAGATGATGCAATCTCTATTGCACGCCACACTGCCCTTTCCCACCTGGACAAAAATAACACCTTTGTGAGAATGCTATTAATTGACTATAGCTCAGCGTTCAACACCATAGTACCCCCAAAGTTCATCACTAAGCTAAGGACCCGGGGACTAAACACCTCCCTCTGCAACTGGTTCCTGGACTTCCCGACAGTCCGCCCCCAGGTGGTAAGGACAGGTAACACATCCGCCACGCTGAGCCTCAACACGGGGGCCCCTAAGGGGTGCGTGCTCACTTCCTGCACTTCCTGTTCACGCATGACTGCATGGCCAGGCACAACTCCAACACCATCATTAAGTTTGCCAACGACACAACAGCGGTAGGCCTGATCACCGACAAAGATGAGACAGGACAACAACTTCTCCCTCAACGTGAACAAGACAAAGGAGATGATTGTGGACTACAGCAAAAGGAGGACTGAGCACACACCCATTCTCATCAACGGGGCTGTAGTGGAGCAGGTTGAGAACTTCAAGTTCCTTGGTGTCACATCACCAACAAACTGTCATGGTCCAAACACACCAAGACAGTCATGAAGAGGGTACGCAAAGCCTATTGCCCCTCAGGAGACTGAAAAGATTTGGTATATGTCCTCAGATAGTTCTACAGCTGCATTATCGAGAGCATTCTGACTGGTTGCATCACTGCCTGGTATGGCTGGCAACTGCTTGGCCTCCGACCGCAAGGCACTACAGAGGGTAGTGCTTACGGCCCAGCACATCACTGGGCCAAGCTTCCTGTCATCCAGGAGCTCTTTACTAGGCAGTGTCAGAGGAAGGCCCTAAAAAGACTCCAGCCACCCTAATCATAGACTGTTCTCTCTGCTACCTCACGGCAAGCGGTACCGAAGCACCAAGTCTAGGTCCAAAAGGCTTTTTAACAGCTTCTACCCCCAGGTCATAAGACTCCTAAATAGCTAATCAAATGTCTATCCAGACTATTTGTATTGTTGTCGTCCCCCTCTTTTACGCTGCTGCTACTACTCTATTACCTATGCATAGTCACTTTAACTCTACCTACATGTACATATTACCTCAATTACATCGACTAGCCTGTGCCCCCGCACATCGACTCTGTACCGGTACCCCGTGTATATAGCCTCGCTACTGTTATTTTACTACTGCTCTTTAATTATTTGTTATTTTTAACTTAACTATTTTTTACTTACTACTCGTTTTTCTTTAAACTGCATTATTTTAAGGGCTTGTAAGTAAGCATTTCATTGTATTCGGCGCATGTGACAAATAAAACATGATTTGATTTTCTAGATAGATAGCTATCTTTAATTAACACAGGTGGTTGCCTCTTGTCTTCAGTATGTTTTCTGTAAACTTGCGCTGTATCATAGATATGGCCATGTGGGAACACTAACCCTTTCAAGGTGTGTATCAATTTAACCATGTTTGTTATATTATTTCTAGCTGATTTGAAAGACAAGGTCCTTATGCTTCCAAAAACTGTACCGCAAGCGATGTGTGTAAATGTTAAGATTGAAAGAGCACCCACATACAGAAGACGCCTTCGTTAAATGACTTATGTGCAATGTAATGACACCGAGTCGTGATCGAGGGCTAACCTTAGCTAGGAAACACATTTTATTCATTCAAACCTGCTCGTCTTCTTGCATCGATGCAGCAAGCGGCAGTCCATCTGCTACCCGAGCGATCATTGTCAGCAAAACCATATTGACCGAAATCTCTCAAATTCACACTACAGATTGAGTTGTAGGTGTTTACTGGCTGTGCCAAAACTTCCTATAAACTTGGCTACGTAGCTTCTGCTGTCAATTCTGACGCGCTGGAGGGGAGCTCGATGTGTGAGCTGGCCGGAAGTCCATGTTGTTGCGCCCTGGAATTGGGTCCGACTGCAAATCCGTTTTTTGCAACTTTCTTACAAATAGCCATAACTGTATCGTTTGTCAGTTATACAATAACAAACGCAACGGAATTTGTGGCAAAAAAAACCGACAATATTTTGTAATGTAATTTTGTTTATATTTTTTGTCTCATGAAGTTCGATTATCCAGACCGGACCAGACAGTGAGCCAGACGGATAACACCTCGATTGCTTATGTCTGAGAGATGCAGATGTCCCTGATGCCGGCGCCTGTCCTTTGAAGCTGGTCGAACGCCTAAGAACCAATACAGGCAGAACCATGAACAGATCCTGTAAAAAATGGTAAATTTTTTAACGTTTGTCCTTGCGATAACATTGGATATTTGTATTTTGTCTTGTCCAGTTGTTTTGTTTGTGTTAAGGTTTGCTGGCTCTTTGTATAGGGAATCGTTGTGCAATGGAACCGTGTTCTTATTGGATTTTCTTTTGTTATTATACTCAAAAGCTGATATTCAGCTTTCTTCAGTTTTTCATTTAAATTCAATTCAATTTTGGTCCCGTTTTTCCAGCTCTTGCTTATGAAATAAATAATAATAGTTGCTATATCCTGCCTGTAATAAAGCTCAATTGATAGCATCCTCGATGCATTGAAATAGCCTGATGATGGCATACATGACCATATAGCTTTCCTAATATAGCCTATTTGCATGTTTGCACTACAAACAATACGTATCCATTTGAGGGCTCATGTTATAAAAAAATGTATCCGTGCTTGACCATCAACAAACATGCCTCAATAGCACACACAACCAGCCATTATGTATATACTCTCGTCTACCATTCGTACAAGACATCGCTGGTCATTTGATTGGGTCACGAACGCATATTCCTAATTGTCACGTCCCTCCATTTGCTGGTGGCCCAATCCGTCTCGCAGATTACCCCGCGCATTGGCACCATTGGCATCGCGAACGCCTTTGAATGGCCCATGGTGTGAGGTGCAGCTGGCACACCATGTGTTGTGATTGGAGCTCACGACTGCGCATCGCTAAACCGTGTTTTGTTTTGTGATTGGACAATTAAAAATCAAGGTCTCTTCATAAAACAAGGCCTCTTCAGATATTCATGTAGAGTTAGAGAAGGCCTTGGCCAGTGGGATATTATTGGATATTTCTGATTACTTAATCATGGTGGAATGTTCATTTGGGTGGCCTCCTAATAGGCAGGTTAATTGACTAGTCACTGACACAAGGTCAGATATTTCCCATCCTCCTGATGGTTAAGTTCAGATCTGTGGTTATGGGCCACTTCTATCTGGAATGTATATCCTTCACCCCCACTCCTCCCCTTCCAGCAGCATACCACCCTGGTCTGCATCCCACTTTTGACACACTGAAGAAGGCTGTAAAGCCGAAACGTCTGCGTACGCTATCCCTGACACAGTAAAAAAAATAATAATAATAATGAAGTAATCTTTTTGAGACATTTTTTTTAGTGCGAACCCATTACACCTCATTGTTTGCCTCTGAAGCTAAGCAGGGTCGGTCCTGGTCAGTCCCTGGATGGGAGACCAGATGTTGCTGAAGTGGTGTTAGAGGGCCAGTAAGTCTTCCCTCTGGTCTTAAGATCAAATCCCAATGCCCCAGGGCAGTGATGGGGACATAGCCCTGCATAGGGTGCTGTCAAAGATGGTGGATAAATTAAGATAGTTCAACTCAGGTGTTTATCATAGATTTTTTTAAAGTTCCTGTCTACTTAAGGGGGTTACTCTCCCATAGACACCAATGCGATAGCAGCTGGGTCTGGTCAACTTAGTTCATTGACTTCCATTTCGGATGAGACGTTAAACAGGTGTCCTGTCTCTCTGTGGTCACAAATAATCCTATGGTACTTATTGTAAGAGTAGGGGTGTTAACCCCGGTGTCCTGGCTAAATTCGCAACCTGTCCATATTTCGATCATGGCCACATAATCATCCACCTCGTTTCTAAAGGGCATATATCACTCCTCACCTCTCCAACTGATAGCTGATGTTTGATGAGCGTCCTGGTGCAAATTGGTTGCCGTCCATCACCCAAGTTGGTGCTACACATTAGTGGTGGATGAGGTGAGCTTCCTCCTTGCTACAGTAGGTAAAGCACTTTGGGTGTCTAGAAAAGCGCTATGTAAGTCCAATAAATTATTTATGAATTATTCATATCTTTGTCTCCTTTTACCTCCCTCTCTTCCTCTAGGTCAGCCTGTGATGTGTGTGGGTGAGGAGATGGGCTGCACCTCGGCCAAGCAGGTGTTGGCCGTGCCCAGTGGTGAGGAGGGCCGCAGTAAAGCCTACAGCAATGGGGATGTTCTTTCTGGTCAGTGCTGGAAACACATTCACCTGGGTTGTGTTTAGGAGACTCAGACCATCCATTCATATCAGAACATGCTGTAAAACAAAAATGCGTGTGTCTCAGTAGAATATGGAATTGTATGTTAGTTTCATTTGTTACAATACTCTCTGCAATGTTAGGAACATTTCGCCTCACTGAATTACAACCCTGATTTACAGACAGCACACTGTGCCATCGTGCTTTACCACTCCGAGGTGGTTTCCCCTTGGTACAGATCTAGGATCAGATTCCTCTCCCCCAATCATAACCTAACCATTAGTGGGTCAAATGAAAAAATGCCATCCACACAGTGCCAATAGGGTTAACTTTGGTCGTTACAATGAAACAGCAGTTTCAGTAAATTATTCAAACCAGGAGGAGTTCCTTACAGGGGTTGGAACTGGTTCTGGGAACAGAACAGAAACCCGCAAAATAAGTAACATTTTCAAGGAACGGAACCGGGAACGAACGTGATCCTTACTGTTCTGGTTATTTTAAAAGCATGGGAACCGGTTACAAAGCCCTTACTCTGTCACTTGGAAACGTATTCCAGTGTCTGCCTCCTTGCCTGCCAGAGGCAAATCTTTGCCAGTGTGTGTGCATGTTTATGCTACCTGCCCATCCCCCCTCTGAACCATAGGCTACTCTACTGATGTTACCATAGGCTACTGTACTGATGTTACCATAGGCTACTGTACTGACATTACCATACTGACGTTACCATAGGCTACTGTACTGACGTTACCATAGGCTACTGTACTGATGTTACCATAGGCTACTGTACTGACATTACCATACTGATGTTACCATAGGCTACTGTACTGACATTACCATAGGCTACTGTACTGACGTTACCATAGGCTACTTTACTGATGTTACCATAGGCTACTGTACTGACGTTACCATAGGCTACTGCACTGACGTTAGCATAGGCTACTGTACTGACGTTACCATAGGCTACTGCACTGACGTTACCATAGGCTACTGCACTGACGTTACCATAGGCTACTGTACTGACGTTAGCATAGGCTACTGTACTGACGTTACCATAGGCTACTGCACTGACGTTACCACTGCAGGCACTGACGTTAGCATAGGCTGACGTTAGCATAGGCTACTGTACTGACGTTACCATAGGCTACTGCACTGACGTTACCATAGGCTACTGCACTGACGTTAGCATAGGCTACTGTACTGATGTTACCATAGGCTACTGCACTGAGGTTACAAACGTGATTCAGAAGACAGGTAAAGAGATTATTTATTAGCTGGAGAAGAATGGATTAATCTTTTCAATGCTATTTAAGGATACTATAGGCCTAGTTATCACGTTTCACGCTGGATTTATTAACTACAAAAAGGTAAAACGTGTTTAGCTAGCGAGCTCAAAGGACATTCAAAGTTCCTTCATAGAAGCCGGTCCTCCTAGGTATAATTCTACGAACCTAATTCAGATAATGCATGCCATAATAAGATGCTCAATCCTCTCTCGCTCTCTCCTCACCCGCAAAATTTCAGTCGCATTTTGCGCCATAAGGCTACACTGTCCATCACGCATGTAAACAACTAGCTTGCCTGCTCAATTCGCACTGATTGGTGAAGTAATTTAGTTAAAAGTTTTAATGTCACATTCACAAGTACAGTGAAATGCCTTTCTTGCAAACTCAAAACCCAACACTGCAATAATCAATAACAATGTAATGCTAGGGGGGGAACGAAAAATAAGAAGAAATATGAAGAACACAATAAGTAAATAAGCATATTATATACAGGGTCGGTTCCAATACCACATTTAGAATGTGCAGGGATACTGGAGAGGTAGATATGGTATAGGGGTAAGGTGACTAGGCATCAGGATATAAGATAAACTGAGTAGCAGCAGCTTAATGAGCTAAATGTAAAAAATAAAAAATAAACTTGATTTCACAGGTTAAAAAAGGAACAGAAAAGAACCATATAAACCTGCACCTTTTGGGGGTTCGAACCGGTTCAGAACTTTATTTTGCAGTTTGGAACAGTGGAAAGGCCCACATTTTTTTGTGGTTCTGTTCAGAAAAATTATTTTGGTTCCAATCCTTGGTTCCTAATATGGGTCCCATATTTTCCATTAATACCAATCATTTTATCTTGTTCCTATTGACCTGTAAAATGAGGAACAAGAAGACCTTGTACTACTGTTATGACATTATGTTCTGATGAGGCTTGTTTATGGCTGCATGTCTGTTGTCAGGTCATTCTCTCTTTATTAGGTCATTGGCTGTGCATCATGCATCTGTTTCCCTTTCCTCTAATCTCTATGCTTAGTGTGTGTGTGTGTGTGTAAAAGAGAGGGGGGGGCTGTCCTGCTTTCCAACCATTGTGAAAAGAGGACCTTCTTTGAACAGTTCATTTGAGCATGTCATTATTTTTTTGTGAAGTATTGAACTGGATGCCACTGATTGTTCTGCTGATTACCGCAGCTCCTCCTCCTCTCCTCTTATCTGGATGAACAGTCGATTCCTGATCAATATAATTGATGGGGACTGTCATGGATATATGCTCTAATCAGTCATCCTCTAATCTGAAGCATGCAGATATAAAATAAAAATGTATTGTCACAAGCAAAAATAAGTTGATGTTGCTGGTAGTGTTAATGGCAAAAAATATAAATGCACTCTTGCATGTTTTTTTAACCCAAATCCCTCATACGCCTGCTCTTTCTTACAGATGAGTACAAGAAAGGTGTGGCAAGTGTGAAGTATATAAATAGAGAAGAGGACAGACTAAACAACTGCGACCAGGACAGCACGGTGAGAAAGACAGATGTTAAGTTACTTATTCATCATACAGTTTGACACACACTTTTTCAAATCGTTTAACAAAGAATATCCTATTTTATATTTATTTAACCAGGTAGGCCAGTTGAGAACAAGTTCTGGCCAAGATAAAACAAAGCACTGCGACACAAACAACAGAGTTACACATGGGATAAACAAACGTACAGTCAATAACACAATAGAAAAAAATATATTCAGTGTGTTCAAATGTAGTAAGATTAGGGCGTTAAGGCAATAAATAGGCCATAGTGGTGAAATAACTACAATTTAGCATTAACACTGGAGTGATAGATCTGCAGAAGATGATGTGCAAGTAGAGATACTGGGGTGCAAAGGAGCAAAAAAAACAATATGGGGACAAGGTAGTTGGGTGGGCTATTTACAGATGGGTTGTGTACAGGTGCAATGATCAGTAAGCTGCTCTGACAGCTTATGCTTAAAGTTAGTGAGGGAGATATAAGTCTCCAGCTTCAGGGATTTTTTTGTAATTCGTTTCAGTCATTGGCAGCAGAGTACTGGAAGGAAAGGCAGCAAAAGGAGGAGGAGTTGGATTTGTGGATGACCAGTGAAATATACAGTTGAAGTCGGAAGTTTACAAACACCTTAGCCAAATACATTTAACCTCAGTTTTTCACAATTCCTGACATTTAATCCAAGTAAAAATTCCCTGTCTTAGGTCAGTTAGGATCACCACTTTATTTTAAGAATGTGAATTGTCAGAATAATAGTAGTGATTTATTTCAACTTTTATTTTTTTCATCACATTCCCAGTGGGTCAGAATTGTTTAACTTGGGTCAAACGTTTTGGGTAGCCTTTCACAAGCTTCCCACAATAAGTTTGGTAAATTGTGGCCCATTCCTCCTGACAGAGCTGGTGTAACTGAGTCAGGTTTGTAGGCCTCCTTGCTCGCACGCACTTTTTCAGTTCTGCCCACAAATTTTCTATAGGATTGAGGTCAGGGCTTTGTGATGGCCACTACAACACTTAGACTTTGTTGTCCTTAAGCCATTTTCCCACAACTTTGGAAGTATGCTTGGGCTTGGGTCCATTTGGAAGACCCATTTGCGACCAAGCTTTAATTGATGTCTTGAAATGTTGCTTCAATATATCCACAGAATTTCCCTTCCTCATGAAGCTATCTTATTTTGTGAGGTGCACCATTCCCTCCTGCAGCAAAGCACCCCCACAACATGATGCTGCCACCCCCGTGATTCACTGTTGGGATGGTATTCTTCGGCTTGCAAGCTTCTCCCTTTTTCCTCCAAACATAACGATGGTCATTGTGGCCAAATAGTTCTATTTTTGTTTCATCAGACCAGAGGACATTTCTCCAAAAAGTACGATCTTTGTCCCCATGTGCAATTGCAAACCGTAGTCTGGCTTTTTTTAATGGAGGTTTTGGAGCAGTGGCTTCTTCCTTGCTGAGCTTTCTTTCAGGTTATGTCGATATAGGACTCGTTTTACTGTGGCTATAGATACTTTTGTACCGGTTTCCTCCAGCGTCTTCACAAGGTTCTTTGCTGTTGTTCTGGGATTGATTTTCACTTTTCACACCAAAGTAGTCTAGGAGACAGAACGCGTCTCCTTCCTGAGCAGTATGACGGCTACGTGGTCCCATGGTGTTTATACTTGTTCATCTGTACAAACAATAGAATACGTGGTACCTTCAGGCGTTTGGATATTGCTCCCAAGGATGAACCAGACTTGTGGAGGTCTACAATTTTTTTCTGATTTCTTTTGATTTTCCAAAGATATCAAGCAGAGGCATTGAGTTTGAAGGTAGGCCTTGAAATACATCCACAGGTACACCTCCAATTGACTCAAAATGTCAATTAGCTTATCAGAAGCTTCTAAAGCCATGACATAATTTTCTGGAATTTTCCAGAAGGCACAGGCAACTTAGTGTATGTTTTTTTTCTCACCTTTATTTAACCAGATAGGCTAGTTGAGAACAAGTTCTCATTTACACCTGCGACCTGGCCAAGATTAAGCAAAGCAGTGCGACACAAACAACAACAGAGTTACTCAGAATAAACAAACATACAGTCAATAATACAATAGAAAAAGTATATATACAATGTGTGCAAATGAGGTAGGACAAGGGAGGTAAGGCAATAAATAGGCCATAGTGGCAAAATAATTACAATATTGCAATTAAACACTGGAGTGATAGATGTGCAGAAGATGAGTGTGCAAGTGGAGATACTGGGGTGCAAAGGAGCAAAATAAATAACAGTATGGGGATGAGGTAGTTGGATGGGCTATTTACAGATGAGCTATGTACAGGTGCAGTTATCTGTGAGCTGCTCTGACAGCTGGTGCTTAAAGCTAGTGAAGGAGATAGGAGTTTGTTCCAGTCATTGGCAGCAGAGAACTGTAAGGAAAGGCGGCCGAAGGAGGAATTGGCTTTGGGGGTGACCAGTGAAATATACCTGCTGGAGCGCGTGCTAAGGGTGGGTGCTGCTTTGGTGACCAGTGAGCTGAGATAAGGCGGGGCTTTACCTAGCAAAGACTTATAGATGACCTGGAGCCAGTGGGTTTGGCGACAAATATGAAGCGAGGGCCAGCCAACGAGAGCATACATGTCGCAGTGTTGGGTAGTATATGGGGCTTTGGTGACAAAACGGATGGCACTGTGATAGACTACATCCAATTTGCAGACTAGAGTGTTGGAGGCTATTTTGTAAATGACATCGCCGAAGTCAAGGATCGGTAGGATAGTCAATTTTTACGAGGGTATGTTTGGCAGCATAAGTGAAGGATGCTTTGTTGCGAAATAGGAAGCTGACTAGATTTAATTTTGCATTGGAGATGCTTAATGTGAGTCTGGAAGGAGAGTTTACAGTCTAACCAGACACCTAGGTATTTGAGGTTGTCCACATATTCTAAGTCAGAACCGTCCAGAGTAGTGATGCTGGATGGGCGGGCAGGTGCGGGCAGCGATCGGTTGAAGAGCATGCATTTAGTTTCTCGCATTTAAGAGCAGTTGGAGGCCACGGAAGGAGATTTGTATGGCATTGAAGCTTGTCTGGATAGTTGTTAACACAGTGTCCAAAGAAGGACCAGAAGTATACAGAATGGTGTCGTCTGCATAGGAGGTGGATCAGAAAATCACCAGCAGCAAAAGCGACATCATTGATATATACAGAGAAAAGAGTCGGTCCGAGAATTTAACCCTGTGGCACCCCCATAGATACTGCCAGAGGTCCAGACAACAGGCCCTCCGATTTGACACACCAAACTCTATCTGAGAAGTAGTTGGTGAACTAGGCGAGGCAGTCATTTGAGAAACCAAGGCTGTTGAGTCTGCCGATAAGAATGTGGTGATTGACAGAGTCGAAAAGCCTTGGCCAGGTCAATGAAGACGGCTGCACAGTACTGTCTTTTATCGATGGCGGTTATATCATTTAGGACCTTGAGCGTGGCTGAGATGCACCCATGACCAGCTCGGAAACCAGATTGCATAGCGGAGAAGGTACGATGGGATTCGAAATGGTCGGTAATCTGTTAGTTAACTTGGCTTTCGAAGACTTTATAAAGGCAATGTAGGATAGATATCGGTCTGTAACAGTTTAGGTCTAGAGTGTCTCCCCCTTTGAAGAGGGGGATGACCACTGCAGCTTTCCAATCTTTAGGGATCTCAGACGATACAAAAGAGAGGTTTAACAGGCTAGTAATAAGGGTTGCAACAATTGTGGTGGATCATTTTAGAAAGAAAGGGGGGGTCCAGATTGTCTAGCCCAGCTGATTTGTAGGGGTCCAGATTTTGCAACTCTTTCAGAACATTAGCTATTTGGGTGAAGGAGAAGTGGGGGGTGCAGAGCTGTTGGTCGGGGTAGGGATAGCCAAGTGGAAAGCATGGCCAGCTGTAGAAAAATGCTGGTCATCTTGCCTACCCCTATGAGGTCACTGCTAAAATCCCAGATCTGTTTTGCCGTCTTGCCAACCCCTATGAGGTCATTGCTAAAAATATAAAGTTCTAAGGAGATGTGTTCCATTACAAAATGTGGATACTTAATATATTGGCCAGAACACATCTATTAAAATCAAATTTGTATTTTTCACATGGTCCGAATACAACAGGTATTTGACCTTAGTCAAATCCTTACTTACAAGCTTACAAGCTCTAAACCAAATAATGCAGTTTAAAGAAAAAATGAATAAATAAAAAAAAATATTTAAGGAGCAGCAGTATCAGTGATAGCCCTGTGTGTGTTTCAGGAGAATACTGCCCTGCTCACCACGGTCCAACAAACGGACGACACAGGATCAAATGGCAATGGGAAGACACAGTAAGCTCAACCAACTATTTTTGTTGTCATTCGGTCACTCACAATGCAGGGTTTTCCCTCTCTTTCCATCCCTGAACTAACAGTGTTGAATTGGAACTGTCTTGTTCCTTTCTCCACAGGATTCATTCTTCAGAGAGCCAGCAGGAGTTCTTCAGGATGCTGGATGAGAAGATAGAAAAGGTGAGAGTTCAATGACCTCATAGGGGTCGGCAAGACGGCCAAACAGATCTGGGATTTTAGCAGTGACCTCATAGGGGTAGGCAAGACGACCAAACAGATCTGGGATTTTAGCAGTGACCTCATAGGGGTAGGCAAGACGACCAAACAGATCTGGGATTTTAGCAGTGACCTCATAGGGGTCGGCAAGACGACCAAACAGTGTCTGTGTGGGGGTGGTTAGATCAGTGTCTGGGGAGGACTTCATTCTACTCTATCTTCTGCTTTGCTTTTTCAGGGGCAGGACTACTGCTCAGAGGAAGAGGATATGACATAGCACTGAGGTCCACCATCTGCTCCCCTGAGAGGAAGGATTTGTCCAATGGCATGGACAGGCCTGTACCACATAACCCTTACCCAACAGCCCTCTTCCTTTTAGACCATTTTGAGGATGGAGGGGGAGACACATTGACCCAAACCAAGCACCTTTGCCCGGCCCTGTGTCTATACCTACAACCCTGGCTCCCTGTAACAGATCTACGAGTCCAATGCGACAATGTTTTACCCCCAAAGGAGCAATGTTACAAGACATGGCCAGGACTACTTTCAGCACCAGTCCTATTATACTGAGCGGCTCTCCAAGTCTGTCGCCATGGTAACCGTGGACAATAAGTACAGCAGCCGCTCAGGCTCTGTGGTCCATTAAAAGACCACGGAGATCCAGTCATTTTGAACCCATGGATTGACTGAGACCAGTCCATCATGGTTATTCGTAATGGCTTAAAGGAACATTTGTCATTCCTCATCTGATTGGATGATGAACAATAGAGGTAATTGGGAGGGCAGAGGAAAATGAATCTGGGAATTATTCCTGGGTCGTATTCATTAGGCACCAAATGAAAGAAAACAGACTGAAACAGGGAAGAACTACCAATAAGAAACGCTAGTTTACGTTTTCTGTTGCAAAACATTTGGCTACGGTGTGCCTTAATGAATGCAATCCAGGTGGCTGAAACATTCACTGCATTGCAGATAGAAACTTAAAGTAATAGAGCTGGGGATTCTCCCATCATCGTATTGTATCATTGATTCTCTTATCAGTGTCTCTCTATGTAGTGTATTTCTATCTGCAATGTTCTGAGCGTGTCACCCCAATGAACACACCCCTTGAGGGGAAACCGGGGTTACTTACTTCCTGCATTCCAGGATACTTTTTGAATTTTCTTTTCTACAGTATGCTCATAAAGTACATTCGGAAAGTATTCAGACCCCTTCACTTTGTCCACATTTTATGACATTAGTCTTATTCTAAAATTGATTAATGTTCCTCATCAATCTATACACAATACTCCATAATGACAAAGCGAAAAACTGATTTGACATTTTTGCAAATGTATTCAAAATAAAATGCAGAAATACCTTATTTACATAAGTATTCAGACCCTTTGCTATGAGACTCGAAATTGAGCTCAGGTGCATTCTGTTTCCATTTATCATCCTTGAGATTTCTGTGGTAAATTCCAAAACATTTCTGCAGCATTGAAGGTCCCCAAGAACACAGTGGCCTCCATCATTATTAAATGGAAGAAGTTTAGAAACAACACTCTTCCTAGAGCTGGCCACCCGGCAAAACTGATCAATCGGGGGAGAAGGGCCTTGGTCAGGGAGGTAACCAATAACCCGATGGTCACTCTGACAGCTCCAGAGTTCCTCTGTGGAGATGGGAGAACCTTCCAGAAGGACAATCATCTCTGCAGCACTCCACCAATCAGGCTTTTATGGTAGCATGGCCAGACAGAAGCTACTCCTTAGTAAAAGGCACATGACAGCCCGCTTGGAGTTTACCAAAAGGCCCCTAAAGGACTCCCAGACCATGAAACAAGATTCTCTCGTCTGATGAAACCAAGATTGAACTCTTTGGACTGAATGCCAAGTGTCATGCCTGGAGGAAACCAGGCACCGCTCATCACCTGGCCAATACCATCCGTATGGTGAAAGCATCATGCTGTGGGGAGGTTTTTCAGCGACAGGGACTAGCCTCCCAGTCAGGATTGAGGGAAAGATTAACAGAGCAAAGTACAGAGAGAGCCTTGATGAAAACCTGTTCCAGAGAGCACAAGACCTCAGACTGGGGAAAGGTTCACTTTCCAACAGGACAACAACCCTAAGCACACAGTTTTTGCTTTGTCATTGTGGGGTATTGTGCGTAGATTGATAATGGGGGGGACGGGGACGATTTAATCCCTTTTAGAATAAGGCTGTAACAAATTGTGGAAAAAGTGAAGGGGTCTGAATACTTTCCGAATGCACTGTGATTCAGTCGGCCCATGTCTTCTTACTTTACTACGTAGGGTATTCTTGTTTAATGTCAATGCTCAGGGTTGAAGTGTTCTAGTCATTGTTGTTTTGTAGTCGAGCCTACCTCTTCATTAGGCTTTGTTGCACCAATTGTGTACACACACACACACACACACACACACACACACACACACACACACACACACACACACACAGCACTCTGCTGTCAGTATCAGTTGTTAGTAAGACATCAGTGTTCAATCTAAAGACAGTATACTGTATAAGGAGCATAGTCAGATTATGTAGTGCTCTTTGCATTTGTTGTCATGCTCATTTTTGCTTGTTCTTTTTTCATGTTCAATTACAGTTTTTCTAGTAAAATAATGTGTTTTCAGGTCACTGTAATATAATTTGTCAAACAAAATGGTTTCTCATATGGTCCTTGTGGTGTTACTAATACCTCGTAATGCACAGGCACACCCATCATTGTGTTTACTGTTGTCTTTATCTGTCAATGTCAAATGACGGTCTAGCAATATCATTGAGGCATCCATGGTAGTTTTCATGCCCTCTACAGTTTAAAAATCACAACTGCACTTAAAGTAAATGGGTATGGAGTCGGCACAAAACAAAGCAGTGTTACAGTAACTATAACCAGCTGAACGAGTTCTAAGTGGTGTCTGTGGATACGGCAGTCTGCTACATAAGCACGTATTGCTTCATGGATGTACTGTATGGAGATTTAATTCAATACAACTTATGTATCCTCTGGCAATTTTATGTCCAACTGCAATCCAGTGTCTGATTGATTGTCTGTCAATTGTCCGAGAAGCTATAACACAAACCCTCTGGCAGTTATAACACAAACCCTCTGGCCCACAGAGACTGTGGCACCTTTTAAAGGCAGTTATGGCCGTTGTAATATTTGTCATATTTCTCTTGACGCAGTCTCTCAGGGTCTGTCATACTTTATGTAGGCTAGCTGTTGAGCCTTAAGAAAGTCGCTATGCCCAGGTTCTCAAAAACAGTTCAGAAACTGAGCAATGAAGCTAGGCACGCCCTGCCAAATTTAAGGAAAACACTGGCACTTTGGTTCATCATTACGAGACCACAACAGCCTGCCATTCAGTCTGTGATTCTCTCCTGGTCACTGCAGAGTTCATTACCAGACCATAGCGGTCTACTAACGGTCACTGTGGTTCTGCTGCGGGTCAATGTTGCTGGCGTCTTTTGCGGTGTTGCCGGCGGCCCTGGTCCTGGATGCCCACGGGGGGGTCAGGGGTCAGCAGGCCATCACACATCCTCTGGTAGACAAGGCTGGAGTCAGATGCCACCACACACAGGAGCATGGGCGAGCCTCTGGCCAGCACTGACCGCACACTAGGAGAGGGAGGAGAAGAGGTCAGCGATGGACCAAATCATAGATATGTATAAAGAAATGATCTTACATTGAAGAATATACACAGTAATCACACTCCAGTTTCAGTTCGCCTACATTCTTTGGGGGCGGCTGCATTCTTTATCTGTTGGTGTTCCGCAAGTGTTGCAAAATGTTGATTCGTGGCGTAATCTAACATTGGGTCAATTCCATTTCAATGACAGTCAACAAATTCCTATTCCAAATGTTCCTCATTGAAAAGTTGGGTACTTCCTGAACTGACTAGAATTGAAATGGAATTGACTGCAACCCTGTAGCATAGCATCAGTCTTATTTCTGTACATTAACTCATTCCTTTATGTTCCCTGCATTTGGAGGTCTTATAGTGGGTATTCGATAAAGAGGCCCAGTCTTATATCCACCTTCTGTGGCTCAGGCCTCTGTGTACAGGTAGTGGGAGCACCGTCTGAGTGGGCTCTCCTTCCTTCTCCCTTCCCTCCAGCAACACCAGTCGCAGCTCAGAGCACCCCACTCCACTCACCTCTTTCCACTGACGCACTGTAATGGAAAGGACAGAGATGACTCGCTGGCTAGCTAGCTAATGTGGGCACAGTCAGGAGCATGAGAAGTAACTTGCTATACACTAGGTACACCTGGCTAATAATAGGTTTTCATTGCAAAGTACTTAGTTTACATTTTATGTAGGTTTATCCAACTGATATCATCTGTAGCACTAGCCCTTGCATGTCCCCTTTCGCCTTGTGAGGGAAATGCCCTGACGTTGCCCAAATGCTCTGTCAAAACGCAAATATACCTCACCCGCAATATGGTTTTGGAACTAAGATTTTTTATTTTTTTTAATGCAAAATTTAAACATTTAAACATTTTTCAACCACTCCACAAATGTATTTTTAAACTATAGTTTTGCCAAGCCGGTTAGGACATCTACTTTGTGCATGACACAAGTCATTTTTCCAACAATTGTTTACAGATAGATTATTTAACTTCTAACTCACTGTATCACAATTCCAGTGGGTCAGACGTTTACATACACTAGGTTGACTGTGCCTTTACACAGCTTGGAAAATTCCAGAAAATGTAATGGAAGCTTCTGATAGGCTAATTGACATCATTTGAGACATCATTTGAGTCAACTGGAGGTGTACCTGTGGATGTATTTTAAGGCCTACCTTCAAACTCAGTGCCTCTGCTTGAAATGGGAAAATCAAAAGTAAAAATCAAGAGCAATTTCCAAATGCCTGAAGGTACCACGTTCATCTGTACAAACAATAGTACGCAAGTATAAACACCACGGGACCACACAGCCGTCATACCGCTCAGGAAGGAGACGCGTTCTGTCTCCTGGAGATGAACGTACTTTGGTGCAAAAAGTGCAAATCAATCCCAGAAGAACAGCAAAGGATCTTGAAGATGCTGGAGGAAACAGGTACAAAAGTATCTACATCCACGAGTCTTATAACGACATAACTTGAAAGGCCGCTCAGCAAGAAAGAAGTCGCTGCTCCAAAACTGCCATTAAAAAAAAAGACTACGGGTTGTAACTGCACATGGGGACACAGATCATACTTTTTGGAGAAATGTTCTCTAGTCTGAAGAAACAAACCGTTTGGCAATAATGACCATTATTATGTTTGAAGGAAACGGGGAGGCTTGCAAGCCGAAGAACACCATCCCAACCGTGAAGCACAGGGGTGGCAGCATCATGTTGTGGGGTGCTTTGCTGCAGGAGGGACTGGTGCACTTCACAAAATAGACGGCACCATGAGGAAGGAAAATGATGTGGATATATTGAAGCAACATCAAGACTTCAGTCAGGAAGTTAAAGCTTGGTCACAAATGGGTCTTTCAATTGGACAATGACCCCAAGCATACTTCCAAAGTTGTGGCAAAATGGCTTAAGGACAACAAAGTCAAGGTATTGGAGTGACCATCACAAAGCCCTGACCTCAATTATATAGAACATTTGTGGGCAGAACTGAAAAAGCGTGTGTGAGCAAGGAGGCCAACAAACCTGACTCAGTTACACCAGCTCTGTCGGGAGGAATGGGCCAAAATTCCCCCAACTTATTGTGGGAAGCTTGTGGAAGGCTACCTGAAACATTTGACCCAAGTTAAACAATTTAAAGGCAATGCTACCATTCTCTACTATTATTCTGACATTTCACATTCTTATAATAAAGTGGTGATGATCCTAACTGACCTAAGACAGGGAATTTTTACTATGATTAAATGTCAGAAATGGTGAAAAACTGAGTTTAAATGTACTTGGCTAAAGCGTATGTAAACTTCAACTATAATATATATATATTGTAATGACCTGACTAGATCATAAATGAACAATTGTCCAGACAGAGGCTTGAGTTTGCGAATTGACGGTTTATTAAACCAACTTTACACAGGCTACTGTTTGGGCCGTAGCACACGCCAAAAATATGACAGATAACCCACAAGCCAATCGTGACCTTCTCTTGTGAAGCCCAGACGTAAGAGAGAGAACAAAAGCTGAACCTGGTCTTAACTTCCAATGCTCCACCCCCCTGCCCAACCCCCCTCCACGCCACTCCGCCAACCACCAGGATGCTCGGCATCAGAACATTCCAGGCGTTCCCGTGATTGGCAGATAGCAGGTTGATTGACATGTCGGACCCCGCGAACACCGGGTACTGGTCAGTACAACACAACCACCTCCTAGCCTAACACATAACACACAGCTGTCTGTGCGGGTCGCTACACAGCCCCCCCACCACAAAGTCCCTCGTCCCCGAGGGAACAAACAAAGTCTCTGAAGCGACCCGGAGGTCTCCTTTGCCTGCGTGGCCGTGATGGTCGCAGAGTGCCCCTCTGGGAACCAGGGGATGAAGGCAGGGATATGGGGGACAAGGAAGCGGAACGGGTAATACAGTCCGTGGCTCTGGGGAACCACGCGGTGACACAGGGGGAGACAGGGGGAGTGGGCTGTCTGGAGCCTTTTCTGCGGCACCTGAGGGTGGGTGCCTGGAGAATGTCATTGCCAGAGAGGGGAATTGTGGGGGTTCCTGGGGTTTGGGAGAAGAGGCCCCTCTGTATGGGGCTAACCTGTCCCGGTGCAGTGCCACCTTTCTCCCCCTGGGAGGAAGCTGCACCCGGTACACAACCTCCCTACCCTCTCCAGGACACTGCAGGGTCCCACCCAATGACTGTCCAACTTGGGGCATCTGCCTTTTTTTTTCCTTAGGGGCTGTAGACCCAGACCAGCTCCCCAGCCACAAAGTGCCTTCCCGGGTGTGCATGTCATAGTTCCTTTTCTGCCTCACACCTGCATTCACCAGCTGCTCTCTGGCGAAGGTGTGGGCTGTCTCCAGGCGGTCCTGGAGTCTCCGGGCATACTCCGGCCCCGGAGGAACATGAGGGCTATCCAGGGGCCGACCAACGCCATCTCCGCAGGGGTGCGGATCTCTCCCCAGCATGAGGAGGGCAGGCGTGCAGGTGGTGGAGTCTTGGACGGCGGAGCGGCATGCCATGAGGACCATAGGCAGGTGCTTGTCCCAGTCACGCTGGTGTTTGGAAGAGACGATGGCCAGCTGCTGTCCAAGCGTTTTGTTGAAGCGCTCCACAAGGCCATCACTTTGAGGATGGAGAGGAGTAGTGCGGGTCTTGTGCATACCCAGCCTCTCACACATGGTGGCGAACACACGGGACTCAAAGTTTCTGCCTTGGTCGCTGTGGATGGACTCTGCAGCTCCAAACCTGCTGAACATCCCCGCTGTCAGGGTGTCGACGATGGTCTCTGCCTCCTGGTCAGGCAGAGCATAGGCCTCGGGACTATTTCACAAAATGGCCATGGCCGTGAGCACCCAGCGGTTTCCACTGTCTGTGGAGGGAACGGCCCAACTACATCCACTCCCACCCTCTCCATGGGAGCCCCCACTGGGAACTGTTGGAGCTGAGCATGAGCGCGGCCTGGGGGGCCCTTTCTCGCTGTGCAGTTGTCGCAGCGGCGACAAAAGTCCTCCACATCCCTCTTGTGCTGCCCCCAGTAGAAGCCCTGACGGAGACGGCGCAGTGTTTTTGTGACCCCAAAGTGTCCAGTCCCCACCCCCCCATGAGTACTCTGGAGCACAGCCTCCCGCAATGCTTTTGGGACCACCACCTGCCACCTCTCCTCTCCCGTAGCTGACTCCTTCCATGCCCGCTGTAGCACGCCATCAGCCAGCCGCAGTCTCTCAAACTTCGACCACAACCCTTTGGTCGCGAGTGAGAGCGCTGTCACCTCTTCCCATGGTGGCCTCACCTGCGCCTCTACCCACTGTAGCACTGGCTGTAGGTCTGTGTCCCGTCCCTGCTGCTGCCGCCATTCAGCCACGTCGACAGTCTGCAGCTCACAGCAGACAGGCCCGCTCGCCCGACACACTGTGGCACAGACACCCTCCTCTGCCCGCAGCTCTCTCTCCCGTCCCTCTCTCCGTTCACAGTGGCGGCAGCCGTCTGCAGTACAGGGCCGACGGGACATGGCGTCGGCGTTGGAGTGGCGTGCCCCTGCCCTGTGCACCACCGTGAAGTCATACGGCTGAAGCTCCTCCAACCAGCGTGCCACCTGCCCCTCTGGCTCTCTGAAAGACATGAGCCACTGGAGAGCAGAGTGGTCAGTCCTTACAGTAAAGGGCAGACCACCCAGGTAGTACTTGAAGTGTTTGACGGAAGCCACAACAGCCAAGAGCTCCCGCCCGGGTGACACAGTAGCGGCGCTCATGTTTGTCAAATGTTTTGCTGAAGTACGCCACCACTCTCTCCCCTCTGGCCCCACCTGGGCCAGCACCCCACCCATGCCCACATTGCTCGCGTCTGTGTCCAGGATAAAGGGCAAGGTGAGGTCAGGGGAGCACGGGGCCTCGATCAGTGCACGTTTGAGGGTGTTGAACGCCTCCTCACACTCCACTGTCCAAGTGAAAGCCTTGTCCTTCGGCAGCAGGCGGTTCAGTGGAGCAGCAACGCTTGAGAAGCACCGTACAAACCTCCTGTAGTATGAGGCCAGGCCCAGGAAGCTCTTCAGCTGACGCTGGTCGGTGGGGGTGGGCCAGTCTCTGACAGCCCCTACCTTGTCCTCCATGGTGCTGATCCCCTCCTTCCCCACTCGGTGGCCCAAGAAGGACACCTCTCTCCTCATGAAGTGGCACTTCTCGGGGTGGAGCTTCAGACCTGCGGCAGCCACCCTCTCCAGCACACGCCGTAGCGCCCCCCAGGGCTGACTGGAAGGAGCTGCCATGGGCCAGGATGTCATCGAGGTATACCAGACACTGCTGTCGGGGGATGCCATCCAGCACCCTGTCCATCAAACGCTCAAAAGTAGCTGGAGCGTTGCACAGGCCAAAGCACAGGACCTTGAACTGCCAGTGTTAGTGGAGAACGCAGTTTTGGCTCTGGCCTCTGGGGAGAGGGGCACCTGTCAGTAGCCACTGCGGAGGTCTAGTGAGGAGAACCAGGAGGACCCCCTAACCAGGTCCAGCGACTCATCGATACGTGGTATGGGGTATGAGTCCTTCCTGGTTACCTCATTCAGCCGCCTGTAGTCCGCACAGAACCTCAGCTTGCCCCCCTTCTTCGGAACCATGACGACTGGCGCCGCCCAGGGGCTGTCTGAGGGCTCAATGAAGTCTGCCCGCTGCATCTCCAACACAGCCTTGTCTGCCGCCTCCTGGCGTGCCAGCGGGATACGGCGGGGACGCATCTTGATGGGTCGAGCATCACCTGTGTCGATCTCATGCTGCACCAGATGAGTCTGACCCACCTCTTCCTCACTCAACGCAAAACTGTCTCTGAATTCAAACAGCAACTGCCACAACCGTTCCTGCTGCTCGGGGTCAAGACCAACACAGTTCCTCCCCATATCTCCCTCACTGCAGACAGTGTCCTCTCCTCTCCCATCTGGGGTAGCTGGGCTGGGGGTGCGGCCCGGGCTCACAGAGGGCTGTGTCATGGAGGTAGCTGGGGAATGTAACACACCGCCGTAGGTGACAGGGGGACTGGGGAAAAGTCACACACAGCTGTGGGGGAGGGGGCGCAGCCATGAGTCTCTGCTGCTTTAACTGTTGGAGTAAAGGGTTTGTTGGGTTGAGTGAATGTGACATTAGGGGGCCATGGTGACTTCCGTCCCTCCCTGGAAGCTCAGTGTGCCCCTATTTAGGTCTAACTGGCAGCCTGTGCTCCTAAGAAAGTCCAACCCCAGGATACAAGGGTCCTGCACAGCCGCCACCCACACAGGATGACGCACAGTCCTGCCCCCTACTGTCAGAGTCATTATTCCCTTCCCTTTCATGGGTGCCAGCTCACCTGTGACTGTGCGGAGCTGCACAGTTGTAGGCTCACACTGAGTCCAACCTGGCACAATATCTGGCCTCACCAGGGTTACTGTGGACCCAGTGTCCACCAGGGCGGAGCAGGGCACCCCCTCCACAGTGACAGGGACATGACAAAAGTCCCCAACACAGGTCCGGCCCACCACAACAACAGGCTCCATCCGCTTGCCCTCGTCTGCTTCTGGGGGAAGTGGAGCCTTGCTTCCCCGTCTGTGCCGGTGGGCTCCTCCTGAAGATGATGGTGGTTGGGATAGAAAGCCAGGGGTCCGCACTACCTGGTCTATGCGGACCCCGAGCCGTTTCCCTGACATGGGGCAATCTCGGCGCAGATGGCCTGGCTGGCCACAACCCCAGCAGACCCTGGGACCAGGGCGTGTGTTTCGTTCCGCCTGTAGCGACACAGCACGAATGAGTTTTGTCATTTCGGCCACCCAAGCAGGCTTTTCCGGCTCCGGGCTGCTCTGCCCCCCAGCTCGCACAGAGGGTGTGTCTCCCTGCACCCCCACCAAAGCCCCAGCTGAAGCCCCAGCCCACACCAGCTCCCTCTCCAAAGCCATCTCCAAGGCTGTCTGCAATGACTCAGGATGAGCCAGCTGGGTCTGTATGCGCAGCTCCGTAGGAGAGAGCGCCTGTATGAACTGGTCCCGTGCTAGCTCGCTCTGCACGGAGGGGGCATGTGAGCATATGCCCGCCGAGAGAGGCTCTCAATGTCAATAGCTAGCACCCGTAGAGGCTCTCCAGGCTGCCTGCGTCTATTACTCAGTTCGGAGCGCAGTAGCCCGGGCTGTACACACTGTCCATAGCGCCTCCTCAGTGCTCCCACTAAAGCACCATAATCATGCCTGTCCTCGGGGCTAATCAATATCAAACAGGCCAGAGCTTCATCCGTGAGGCATAAAGCCAACTGCAGTGCCCTTTCTTCATCCGACCACCCCTAAAATGAGCTAACAGTTCAAACTGAGCATGAAAAGCTTCCCAATCCGCCTTACCGGAATACTTTGGGTCTTAACAGATACAGACGCAGCCGGGAACTGGGCGCCGCCATGTTTGTTTACATCCTGAGCCCCAGATTCTCGTCACGCCGCGTCGACGTCACCACTTCGGTCCGCCCACCAGAATCGCGCGAAATACAGTCGACGAAGCACTCATGCCCGCTTCATCCGCCATCGCTCTAACGTCCTCCCTCAAGCGGCCTCTGCGCTCCGACGCCCTGGCGATCTCCTCAGACAGAACCCCCGACGTCCATTCACACGCACCTCCTTGGCCATAATCGTCCCCTACCTCCACCTTCACTTTCGGATTCCCTCGAAGCATTTTCAATCCCCGTTCTCACCTACGGTAGCTAGCCACATAAGTCAGCTAGCTAGCTGGCTAACTTGTATCAACGTTTTTACTTCTGACACCAATGTAATGACCTGACTAGATCATAAATGAACAATTGTCCAGACAGAGGCTTGAGTTTGCGAATTGACGGTTTATTAAACCAACTTTACACAGGCTACTGTTTGGGCCGTAGCACACGCCAAAAATATGACAGATAACCCACAAGCCAATCGTGACCTTCTCTTGTGAAGCCCAGACGTAAGAGAGAGAACAAAAGCTGAACCTGGTCTTAACTTCCAATGCTCCACCCCCCTGCCCAACCCCCCTCCACGCCACTCCGCCAACCACCAGGATGCTCGGCATCAGAACATTCCAGGCGTTCCCGTGATTGGCAGATAGCAGGTTGATTGACATGTCGGACCCCGCGAACACCGGGTACTGGTCAGTACAACACAACCACCTCCTAGCCTAACACATAACACACAGCTGTCTGTGCGGGTCGCTACAATATATATACACATACACCTTTATTTTTTTTGTTATCCCATCCCCACAGGAGACAATTTGTCTTTAGGTAGTCCATCATTGTAAATACGAATTTGTTCTTAAATTTGCCTTGTTAAATAAAATGTTACAAAATTGCATGGCAGTTGCAGTGCGTTGTGTGGTGCATAGGTTGGATTTATCGAAGGTATGAGTCAAACATTCAGATGATGCTGCATACTATTTTGCGCAATGACGCGGTCGATGTGATCGAGGCTTAACACGTGCTGGAAATATGGAATGGTCCAATGGAAATGTGAGCGCAAGGAGAGAGGAGGTGTCATACCTCGACTGGAGGCTGACTTACAGCCGGCTGTAACTTTGCTAAACCCCGTACATTAAGTGGATCGTTTGTATTTTAAAGTTAATTTCTTGGTAGTATGAAAGTTACAAATGTTTCCAAACCCGTATTGCATGCGTTTTGAAACGTTAAAACAGAGCGTCGGGATTGTAGTTCACATTGAGCTGTCCTCCATACCTTCAGCTGAAAACCCAAAAGTGGGTCGGATGTAAAGCCCCCTTGGGTAGCACTCGCCTGAAAGGGCAAGTAGCTAGCTTGTGATGATGCAAAAACAGAGTTGATTGTCGATCCAATTCATGGTTAACTCACCTTCAGCTAGATCCAGGTACACCAAGAAAGCTGCGTGGACTTGAGCACTGTCTCCAACATCTAGGTTCATCAGATGTTGGTACTATGAGCATGAGGGTAAAAGTTTAAAACGTTAGCTAGTACTGCATCAGTTACATTGGTGCATCGGTTGTTGTTTATGACTAACGTCAGCTAGGACATGTTTGTTGATGACACTTTACCATTGGATGCTGTAAAATCCAGTTAGGGGGAAGTGGTTTCTCAATTACATCCTCGTCTGTTTTCTTCGTCAACTCCGACATATTTCCTCGTCTATATTTTGTAAATCACTTTAAATCCCACACATAGACTGTGATGCTGACAACGTGTGAACTCTGTGAAAGTGCCTCCCTCCCATTTAGAACGCTAAAGTCCTGCAATGTAAACGGTCCGGGTGATTTTTTTTGCCGGTATTATAAGTTCCGTGGCACTTCTAACTCCCTTTCTTTAGGTAGATCTGGAGATGTGTTTTATTTATGATTTATTTATTTTTTTAATGAAAAAAAGTTAAACTAACAAAATCAAATATTTGATTATTAGGTGTAAAACTTCAGTAAGCGGTTAGTGTGGACAACCTAATCATGGACCTGATCTACAGCACCAGACAGGCAGGTGCTTCTTCTCATACAGTAGATCTGAGTCTCTTTAATTAAATGTATGCCTTGGGAGAGTAGCTTCTTTCTGAAAAACTGCATTGCTATTCTACGTAACAATTGTATTTATTGTAGTAAGTGAGCTTACACTTAATAGTTAGTCAATACTTGTGGTTTCAGTGAAAAACAGAACACATTTGCAAAGAAATTACACATTTAATGTAATTACACAACTACAAATACCTAGGTGTCTGGTTAGACTGTAAACTCTCCTTCCAGACTCACATTAAGCATCTCCAATCCATAATTAAATCTAGAATTAGCTTCCTATTTCACAACAATGCCTCCTTCACTCATGCTGCCAAACATACCCTCATAAAACTGACTATCCTACCGATCCTTGACTTCTGCGATGTCATTTACAAAATAGCCTCCAACACTCTAGTCAGCAAATTGGATGCAGTCTATCACATTTAGTCACCAAAGTCCCATATACCACCCACCATTGCAATCTGTATGCTCTCGTTGGCTGGCCCTCGCTTCATATTTGTCGCCAAACCCACTGGCTCCAGGTCATTTGTAAGTCTTTGCTAGGTAAAGCCCCGCCTTATCTCAGCTCACTGGTCACCATAGCAGCACCCACCTGTAGCATGCGTTCCAGCAGGTATATTTCACTGGTCACCCCCAAAGCCAATTCCTCGTGTGGCCGCCTTTCCCAACAGTTCTCTGCTGCCAATGACTGGAATGAATTGCAAAAATTACTGAAGCTGGAAACTCATATCTCCCTCACTAGCTTTAAGCACCAGCTGTCAGAGCAGCTCATAGATCACTGCACCTGTGCATAGCTCATCTGTAAATAGCCCATCCAACTACCTCATCCCCATACTGTTATCTATTTGATTTATTTTGCTCCTTTGCACCCCAGTATCTCTACTTGTACACTCATCTTCTGCACATCTATCACTCATGTTTAATTGCTATATTGTCATTATTTCGCCACTATGGCCTATTTATTGCCTTACCTCCGTTATCCTACCTCATTTGCACACACTGTATATAGACTTTTTCTAGTGTATTATTGACTGTATGTTTGTTTATTCCATGTGTAACGCTGTGTTGTTGTTTGAGTCGCACTGCTTTGCTTTATCTTGGCCAGTTCGCAGTTGTGAATGAGAACTTGTGTTCAACTAGCCTACCTGGTTAAATAAAAAAAATATGAACATTCTTTCTCAATGTTCAAAACAATGTTAAAAACAATGATAAAAAGTTAACAACACACAAGAAAAAATACTATTTTGCTTGGAAGGGGTATCTGGTTTTCATCTGCCTGAGCAACTCAGTGAGCCTGAAAAATAAAGACAAAACAATAAGGGGTAAAAACAGTTATTTACAACTGTGTTGACAGAATGTCTTGCTACGATATTAGTGAACTGAAATACAGAATAACAGTGACTAGTAATGCTTACAGGCTCCTTCTCCTTTCCTCTGCCCCTCTCTCAGTGCTCTCCAGAGTCCATGGAAGCAGCCAGTCCCTCCAGTCTTCTTCCTCCCACCTGTAGCAGTGGAGAGGCTGGTGGAGGACTCATCTCCAAGGAACAAAGTGTTTCTGGTGGTCAGTACCTCAGCTTACTTGTTGTATCATTGTCCACAGCTAGAAATGTGCCATCCTGAGGGCCCACAGAGCTCACTGGCAACTCTCCAGTGGAGATAAAGGGATTAGTTAAAATCACCTATAAGTGACATTGTTGACCTTCACAATCAATTTTAGATACTTTCGGATTATTTGGACATTATGAGCGAAAAAAGTTCATATCAGTCCCATGACTTGAATGGAATTTGTGCCACACATGCTAAAACGTTAGCATGTGGAAACAGTGTCAGGGACACGAAACCAAAGCGTGGATTGCTGTCATACCTTGTCCATAGACTGCTTACAGGGTAAGGAAAACAATGTGTCATTTTGTAATCAGTGAACTATCCCTTTAAAACATACTAATAAGCCTGTAATGGGGGATTTTGTTTGATTAATTCCTCTCCTGTATTTGATGTTCTGTAACTAAGTACGGATGTTGGTACATTTGACCTGTTAATTAAACTGCCAGTATCAAATATTAGCCAGTGTTGAGTGATGTGGTTAAAGGTCGATGCCACACTGAGCCAAGGGCACACTGATATTGTGACACTGTGATTCTGTAGCCGCTGATGTTGTGTCTTCCTCCCAGCCTCTCGAGTTGGTGTTTACAGAACATTTGTTACTGTCTGATTAAAATATAAAGTGCCTTCTCAGAGAAGGACTGCTAGACATTTTCTCTGCTTCTGTGCCGGTGATGTCTCCCTTTTGCAACTTGTTATTAAACTTGATTTATGATTGATAATGCTCTTCTCTTTTACAACTGTACAGAAACCCCTAAAATCCCCTATTACAATACCCAACAAACATTAGACAACTATACAGAAAACCCTAAAATCCCCTATTACAATACCCAACAAACATTAGACAACTATACAGAAAACCCTAAAATCCCCTATTACAATACCCAACAAACATTAGACAACTATACAGAAAACCCTAAAATACCCTATTACAATACCCAACAAACATTAGACAACTATACAGAAACCCCTAAAATCCCCTATTACAATACCCATCAAACATTAGACAACTATACAGAAAACCCTAAAATCCCCTATTACAGAAAACCTAAACAATACAATACCCCAAACCAACGAAAACCTAAAATCCCCTATTACAATACCCCACCAACGTTAGACAACTATACAGAAAATCCTAAAATTGCTGAAATAAAGTATATGCAATCAATTAGATAATAGTGAGGTTAACTGATAACTGACACAGACATTTTTATATAGCGGGAAGATCGGAATGCTGTGAACCCAGAGGTTCTGAGTTCAAAACCCAGGTGAGGGCATGTTGAATAGTAATTACTGTATGACCATGCACAATGTAATCATGTACGTCAAAGTGTGTTAAATATGTAAGTTGAAAACATTTTAAGTTACAGGCTCTGGGTGGATCAGTGGTTCACCAATCGGGGCCTTGATTGGCTTGGCAACAGTAACAAGGGGTGGCATGTAAAGAGATGTTTCTTTGGGACCATCAGAAGACATTGTAAAAATGTATTTAGGGACATTGCAGGAACAAGCTGGGAACTAGACAAACCTCCAGAGGGCCATAACCAAACATTCTACTTTTTCAACATCATGAACACGGGAATGTTCTTGCAATGTTCCTATGAAACATGTCTAGAACATTCATATCTTATATTCTGAGAACATGGTAACTACGTTCTAGGTAAATTCTATTTGACATTGAGGAAATGGTCTCTTGGAAACGGTCCTTGCACATCACTGGGAATGTTCCTATGAAAACGTTAGGTAATGACATAATGAGTCTCTTAAGGGAACATTCTCTAAAGTTGTGGGAACGTTTGTATTTAGCTGGGATAGGTCTAAATTGGTAGTCCTACACTGCAAGGAAAACCCCCAGAAAACATAAATAATAAAACATATGAGTGGATAGATAGTTGGCTTACCAGCCGTTCACCGGTTGTCTTCACACTGTCTGCATCTCACCTACCAGATCAGTGCCACATACTCGACTTGCACCATTCATCCATTCTCAGCTGCAGTACATGTAGTTCAGGAGGGAGATAGAGCACCCCCTAAGGAAATAATGCCGTTTGAAATTGTGGGATTCGGATTGCTTTTCTTGATTTTGATCGGGATACTCCCATACAACACCTGTACAGAAGACTTGATAACTGAACCCGTAGAACCTGTCCTTCCCGAGTCTTTGTTGCTGAAGCCCAAAGTATTGCTCAGTATTCTTGCGCGCAATGCGGAGCACAGTCTTCCCTACTTCTTGGGGTGCATCGACAGGCTGGAATATCCGAAGGATCGTATCGCCATCTGGTAAAACATGTTCAATTTAATATTTTGTTCCACATTGTTTCTTACTTTTAGATATTTTACCCTTTGAAATAAATACAATTATTTAAATTATTTATCATATCCATGGTTAGTCAGAGTATGATTAGCTCACTGAGTGATGTAAACTAAAGCAGTCATGTATTGTCACATTGTTGCCCACCAATTCCAGAAGACACCACATGCTTTCCTTTTGGGAATATTGGATGATTTTGTGTAAAGAGCATCAGATTTGTGTTTTGAATTGTAAAAATTCCTCAGTTCCACTAAGGACGTTACTGAGGTGGAGTTCAATAGATTATTTACAGTATCTCCCAGCCCTATGGGCTAATTATAACTGCATTTACCATAAAAAATGAATAAAATATGTATCAATCCCTAAATGGAGGGCACTTTCATTGGGTAAAAACCAGTTGCTGTCAGTGGATTAAGTGGCCTGAGTTCAACCTCTCTACCGAAATACTCAGAGATGAATATGAGATGAATGTGAGAAGAGTAAATAGTGGTCTGGGAGCAGAGAGAGAGGGTGAGATGTGAAGTGGAGTGGCACGGCACTGGTGAATGACAGTGACCAGGGAGGGAGGGAGGGAGGGAGGGAGGTGTGAAGTGGAGTGGCACAGCACTGGTGAATGACAGCGACCAGGCAGAGAGAGAGAGGGGGGGGGGGGGAGAGAGAGACAGAAATAATAAAGAAGTCTATGCTGATTTAATACTGTAAGATGTTTTTATCTGAAGACACACATCAAATTACATGCTATGTAGAAATCTGATGTCCTGAATCTCCGTTCATCATGCTTAAATCTAGGTTTAATCTGCGTCTGGGAAACCCGGTCCCAGGCTCATATGGGAATCAAATTTAAAACCATGGTGTGGAAAGCACTATGCTCCAACCAACTGAGCTTTCTGATCCACTTTGTTCCAGTGCTGCTGCAGACCACAGTGTGGACAACACCACAGCCATGCTGCAGGAGTGGATCAGAGGCGTGCAGAGCCAGTATCACTCTGTGAAGTGGACACCCATGGAAGAACCAAGGTGAGCAGACTCTGAAATACATCCTTCCATTTTCTCCACATTCACTTTTCCATGTCTTCTTCTCAGACGACCCACCTTTCCCTGTGAAGCTGGGGTGTTCATAACTATCAAGGACCCATACTGTGCACTCTTGTCATTCAATATCTATGTCAACAAATGTCAAGAATAAAGACCTCTCCACTCATTTCTCTCCTTCCATCTCCCCCTCTCCTCTAGCTCGCATGTGGGTGAGTTAGGGCCGAAGCACTGGCCTAACTCTCGGTTCACCCACGTGATGAAGCTAAAACAGGCTGCTCTTAGATCAGCCAGGGCTCTCTGGGCTGATTACATACTGGTGAGGTCACCCACAACTCAACACAGTGGGACAACAACACTCAGTAGTAGGTGTTATTAGGCGCAGAGGCATCACATTTTGAGATGGCAAACTGTTTTGTTTTAGGCACTGTTTACTGTTACAGTAACGACACCTTCATTTTTTTAAAGCTGTAACTGGTCGAAAGTACCACAAATAGCCAATTGTGAATTCCCCTCACTTTACTTGAGCCAGCCCACAGAAACCCAGAATTTCCACTGAGATGATTCCTTCTTCAATCAGTTTGTGGACACTGACAACTTGCTGACCAACCGGCGGGTGCTGACTGAGATGATAGCAGAGAATGTAACGGTGGTAGCGCCCATGCTGGAGTCCCGCGTCCTCTACTCCAACTTCTGGTGTGGTGTGACCCCACAGGTACACCCTTCATTAATCTCTGTCACAATCTCTCCAACTTCTGGTGTGGTGTGACCCCACAGGTACACCCTTCATTCATCTCTGTCACAATCTCTCCAACTTCTGGTTTGGTGTGACCCCACAGGTACACCCTTCATTCATCTCTGTCACAATCTCTCCAACTTCTGGTGTGGTGTGACCCCACAGGTACACCCTTCATTAATCTCTGTCACAATCTCTCCAACACCCTTCATTCATCTCTGTCACAATCTCTGTCTGTCAACTTCTGGTGTGGTGTGACCTGTCTGTCTGTCTGTCTGTCTGTCTGTCTGTTAGTGTCATGGTGAAAAGGGTTTTGGTAGGGGCAGGGAAACCCTTCATTCATCTCTGTCACAATCTAAGCAATTAACTCCATGAGGAGGTAGGCGAATAATACAGTTTTGCAGATTAACACTGGGGTGATAAAAGACAGATGGTCATGTACAGGTAGAGATATTGGTGTGCAAAAGAGCAGAAAAGTAAATAAATAAATAAAATAAAAATTTAAAAAACAGTATAAAAACAGTATGGGGATGAGGTTGGTGAAAATGGGTCGGATAGCTGATGCAGTTGGTGAGGAGATAAAATTTCAGCGATTTTTGCAGTTCATTCCAGTCACAGGCAGAGTACCTATTTTTTATTTTATTTCACCTTTATTTAACCAGGTAGGCTAGGAGAACAAGTTCTCATTTGCAACTGCGACCTGGCCAAGATAAAGCATAGCAGTGTGAACAGACAACACAGAGTTACACATGGAGTAAGCAATTAACAAGTCAATAACACAGTAGAAATAAAATGGTGTGTAAATAAATAAATAAATAAAATTTAAAAAAACAGTATAAAAACCCCAATAGACAGTACAGCTGCAGCGACCCTTCATTAATCTCTGTCAGTTCAATCTCTCCAACTGGACCCATTCTCAGACCAGTGAACAAGCTTTACCTAGCATGGTTTAGATTAGTGGGCTGCCGAATATCCAAAGTGGTGTTTATTACTATGATAGACTCAAGTTTCTGTCTGATCTGTCTGTTTTCTGTCTGAGTCTTTGTCTGACTCTGTCTGTCTCTGTCTGTCATATTCTGAACCATCCAGGGTGGTGATGCTAGTCGGGTCGGGTGTCTGTCATTTGGTTTTCTGTTTCAGTTGAGGCCACGGAAGGAGTGCTGTATGGCATTGAAGCTCTAGTAGCACAGTGTCCAATCTGTCTCGTGAGAGGTGGATCTCGCCCGCAGCAAGAGCAACATCATTGATATATACAGAGAAAAGAGTCTGTCTGGCACCCCCATAGAGACTCTGTCTGATTTGACACACTCTCTGTCTCTGTCTCATCCGAGAAACCGAGGCTACTGAGTCTGCCGATAAGAATATGGTGATTCTGTCTGATCTGTCTGTCGTTTGTTAGTGTCATGACCGACTCGGAAACCAGAAAAGGGTTTTGGTCAGTGACCTGTTTGGACTTGGCAGAAGACCTTAGATAGGCACAGATGGATAGGTCTATAGCAGTTTTCCTCTTTGATGATTTCCCTTCTGTCATCTTCTCATCACCACTCCTCTAGCCACTTTAAAGGAGAACCCTTAGTGATATGGATGACTGTGATGATTGGCCTTCTGTCATCTTCTCATCACCACTCCCTAGCCACTTTCCCTTCGTGATATATGACTGTATGATTGGCCTTCTGTCATCTTCTCATCACCACTCCCTAGCCACTTTCCCTTAGTGATATATGACTGTATGATTGGCTCTTCTGTCATCTTCTCATCACCTAAACTGGTGGAAGTTCCCTAGCCACTTTCCCAGAAGTTTTAGTGATATGATGACTGTATGATTGGCCTTCTGTCATCTTCTCATCACCACTCCCCTAGCCACTTTCCCTTCGTGATATATGACTGTATGATTGGCCTTCTGTCATCTTCTCATCACCACTCCCCTAGCCACTTTCCCTTCGTGATATATGACTGTATGATTGGCCTTCTGTCATCCTCTCACTCAGCCACTTGGAGTGATCAATCACAAATGGTGTCCAACTGTATAGCTGTCACTTTCACCCTTAGCCAGTGATATATGACTGTATGATTGGCCTTCTGTCATCTTCTCATCACCACTCCCTAGCCACTTTCCCTTAGTGATATATGACTGTATGATTGGCCTTCTGTCATCTTCTCATCACCACTCCCCTAGCCACTTTCCCTTAGTGATATATGACTGTATGATTGGCCTTCTGTCATCTTCTCATCACCACTCCCCTAGCCACTTTCCCTTAGTGATATATGACTGTATGATTGGCCTTCTGTCATCTTCTCATCACCACTCCCCTAGTCACTTTCCCTTAGTGATATATGACTGTATGATTTCCCTTCTGTCATCTTCTCATCACCACTCCCCTAGCCACTTTCCCTTAGTGATATATGACTGTATGATTGGCTCTTCTGTCATCTTCTCATCACCACTCCTCTAGCCACTTTCCCTTAGTGATATATGACTGTATGATTGGTTCTTCTGTCCTTTCCCATTTTTTTTCTTCTGGTTTGTCAGTTTTATATGGCATTGATAGTCAATTCAATTAGTGAGTATGTCATTATTTTTTTTTTAGAGATACACTCAGTGGCCAGTTTATTAGGTACACCACCCCGTTCAGGAAAATGGATCGTTCCTACAGATAGTGAGTCACGTGGCCATGGTTTGCTATATAAACAGGCAGATGGGCATCGAGGCATTCAGTTACTGTTTGATTGAACGTTAGAGGGCAAAACGAGTGATCTAAGTGACTTTGAGCGTGGTATGATCATCAGTATCAGGCGGTTCCAGTATCTCAGAACCGGCCTCCTGGGGTTAACACGCACAACAGTGTCTAGGGTTTACAGAGAATGGTGAAACAAACAAAAAACATCCAGTCAGCGGCAGTCCTGTGGGTGAAAACAGCTCGTTGATGAGAGGTGGAAGGAGAACAGCAAGAATTGTGCAAGCTAACGGGCGGGCCACAAACAGGCAAATAACGGCTCAGTACAACAGTGGTGTGCAGAACGATATCTCAGAACGCACAACTCGCCGGTCCTTGTCACAGATGGGCTATTGCAGCAGACGACCACACCGGGTTCCACTCCTATCAGCTAAAAACAAGAAGAAGCGGCTCAAGTGGATGTGTGATCACCAACACTGGGCAATTGACGAGTGGAAAAACATTGCCTGGTCCAACGAATCCTGGTTCTTGTTGAGTCATGCTGATGGCAGAGTCAGGATTTAGCGTAAGCAGCATGAGTCCATGGCCCATCCTGCCTGGTGTCAACATTACAGACTGGTGCCAGTTGTGTAATGGTGTGGGGAATATTTTCCTGGCACACGTTAGGTCCCTTGATACCAATTGAGAAATGTTTCCATACCCCAGAGAATTCAGTATGTTATGGGGGCAAAGGGGGGGTCCGACCCGGTACTAGATGGGTGTATCTAATAAACTGGCCACTGAGTGTAGATATAAAGAATTATTTGTAACCCATGATGATTTATACATTTAATGCTCATTAAATGTGTTTTCTTTTGTTTATTCATTGTATTATACCATCTTGCTTTTGTGTTCGCTCACCATTGTATTTGAAGATTTAAATTGTTCACATTTCCAGGGAGCATATCATTGGAATTTTTTTATTCATTAAAATGCATTTATGTCAGGGGGCCACAGAAAATGTAACGATGGGCCGGATTGTTCCTGGGGATTCTATTTAAGTTTCTCTGATCCACTGTGTCTCTTCCTGCCCTCTTAGGGTTACTACAAGCGCACCCCTGAGTACATCCCCATCAGGAACTGGAAACGCCAGGGCTGCTTCGCTGTTCCCATGGTGCACTCTACCTTCATGGTGGACCTGAGGCGGAGCGCCACCCGGGCGCTGGCCTTCCACCCTCCACACCACGATTACACCTTCCCCCTGGATGACATCATGGTCTTCGCCTTCTCTGCGCGGCGGGCAGGTCAGTCATAGAGTCATAATGAATTGTGTTAAAATGCTCAGTTTCCTTACTATGTATTGAATGTGTGTCATATCTTAGTTCAAATAGTCATTGTTTTCTTTCAAATACTTTAGTTGCGCTTGATTGAGCTTGTCTGGCGCTGTGGAACCAGTGGAATAGCCGGGCTATGTGGCACTCCAGGCAGGCTCAAACAAACACTCAATTATTATTTATATGTATTATGTTTTATGTGTCTAATGTTAAACCTGTGACTCCATACAGATGTGCAGATGTACATATGTAATAGAGAGCATTATGGGTATTTGCCACTGCCTCTGAAGCAAGAGCAAAGTCTGGAGGAGGAGGTGGAGAGCTTTAGCCACACCATGACCGAGGCTCTGAGTGAGTACTCTGATGCACACACACACACACACACACTCACGCCCGCCCTCCCACCCACACACACACGCCCACACACACACACACGCCCACACACACACACACACACATACACACACACGCCCACCCACACACACATGCCCACACACACACACACACACACACACACTCACGCCCACCCACCCACACACACACGCACGCACGCCCACACACACACACGCCCACACACACACACACACACAAACACTCACACACAAACACTCACACACACACACACCCACACACACACACTCACGCCACCCACACACACACACTACCCTCACTATATTTGAACCTATCTCCCCTCTCCTACAGACCAGTCTCTGTGATGCCGTTTGACTTTCACTTTCACAGCCGTGTCAGAATTCTCACTCTTCTGTTATCTCTTCTGCTTCTCCATCTCTCCCCGTCTCTTCAGAGAATCCCTAAACTGGTCATTAATGAGAGACTGACGAATTCCCTTACAAATCATAGATGGCAAATGTCTTAACACAGTGTGATCTGCTTTTATCTTTTATCTGCTAATAAGAGTCTAATACAGGTATTTTTCTTCAGTCGATTACCTCATGAAGCCGTCCAAATACATGCACCATACAGCTAAACCTCTGGAAAAGATGGGATTTGATGAGGTACTGAGAATGTACTTACAGTATATCTACACTATGGTATATCTTTAGTCATCCACTGTCATTGTTTGAAAGAAATCACAGAAACGTCTATTTAATACAAATCATGAGAAAGGTGATAATGGATGGAACAGTTGGATTTTAGTGACCTGTTCTCCCCGCCTTCATTCTAGATCTTTCTGATTAATCTGAAGCGTCGCATTGACCGGCGGGATCGAATGCTGAGCACCCTTGCCGTTCTGGGCATTGATATCACACTGACAGAGGCGGTGGATGGCAAGTACGACACAACAATCCAAAAGCACTTTACATAAGCTTCTGCACCTGTTATTTCAGAAGGAAATAAAATACATTTCCTGCTATCCATACTGAATCCTCACTCCTCTCCACTATGGTTCCACTCAGGCTCCTGAGTGGCGCAGCGGTCTAAGCCACTGCATCTCAGTGCTAGAGGCGTCACTACAGACACTGGTTAGATTCCAGGCTGTATCACAACCGGCCGTCATTGGGAGTACCATAGGGCGGCGCACAATTGGCCCAGCGTTGTCCGGGTTTGGCCAGGGGTAGGCCGTCATTGTAAATAAGATTTTGTTTTTAACTGACTTGCCTAATTAAATAAAGGTTAAACAAAAGATGTAATAAAGTGAGCATGGATTGATGTGATATGGATTCCTCAAACATGAAACTTAATTTTCCTTTGATATTTTGTTCTACCGTTCTGAATTTAATCAGAAAAAGAACAGGTGCCAACACTGCACAGGTGCAAACTTGTAGTAAATCTAGACCTACGCACCTGGGCTGGGTTTGAACATTTAATTATGTTTTATTAATCTTTTATTTTCTTCTCTTTTCTTCAGAGCCCTGAACTCGTCCCAGCTGCAAGCGATGGGCATAGACATGTTGCCTGGGTACAAAGACCCGTATTCGGGGCGTGTGCTGACGCGAGGGGAGATCGGCTGCTTCCTCAGTCACTACAATATCTGGAAACAGGTACACATCTAGTCTATACCTGGAACAGGTACACAAACGTTGCATAAAAATCCTAATAAATATTTATAGCTGCCACTTTTATTGATAATGGTACACCCCTAAAGATATAAGATAGAAAGCAATGTCACTTGTTTTAATGTATCAAGTATTTGGAGATTCAAACCCTGGCTCAGTGGCTGTCCTGTGGTGCATGTCTCCCCCTAGGTGGTGGAACAGGGACTGCAGCGTGTGCTGGTGCTGGAGGATGATGTGAGGTTTGAGCCGCGTTTCCGCAGCAGACTGGTGACCATCATGGAGAACGTGGACCGAGTGGGACTGGACTGGGATCTGATGTGAGGGCTGATTGGCTGCATACACACTCTAACATAGACTGGCAGACAGACAGACAAGATTCCAACGTGTGTCTGATCTTAGGATGCAGCATAATAGTGTAAAATGGCTTCTTTTTCTAGGAATGCTTTATAAATTGACGTTTCTCTCCCTCTCTCTCTCAGCTATGTGGGGCGTAAGCGCCTGCAGGTGAAGCAGCCGGAGCGCTGGGTGGAGGGGGTCAGTAACCTGGTACACCCTGACTATTCCTATTGGACCCTGGGCTACGCCCTCTCCTTGCAGGGGGCCAAGAGGCTCCTGGGAGCCCGGGCCCTGGGCAAGATGCTACCTGTGGATGAGTACCTGCCTGTCATGTTCAACAAGCACCCACGGTGAGTTCCAGTGGTCGGACAGGCTTTTGTCTTTTAACTGCAGTCTCCACATTCTCACTCTATCTCTCTCCCGCAAGCACCTTATTCACCAAGCACATGCTTGTTGAGTGACAATTGTCCCTGCAAACCCAGTGTTTGCTGATCTTAAGAGACCAGGTAGAGATGAAAACGGTGCAATCAATATGGCGGTGGTTCCAGGCAGATCTTCCAATGGGCCTTTTGGAGCTAGGAGAAGAGTTTGTTTTCATACCGGGCATGTGTTGTTGTTTTTTAATTCTCCTCAACTCTCCTTGCCCTCAGGGAGGAGTACATGGCCCAGTTTGAGCAGAGGGACCTGCTGGCGTTCTCTGTGGAGCCGCTGCTCCTCTTCCCCACCCACTATACTGGCGAGCCGGGCTACTTCAGCGACACAGAGACCTCCACCATCTGGGACGATGAGGCCACAACCACCGACTGGGACCGGCAGAACACCCAGCGAAGCAGCAAGCAGGACGGCCAGGGACGGCCTATGCCCCCAGGCATCGCCAAGGAAGGAGGAGGCGTGCCCTCACCCTCCTCTGCCAGCAATCAAAGAGATGAACTCTGATGAGTTGAGGTCACATAAACACACACGTTACTCCTATGATTAATAAATTAAATCTTACATTGCCATATTGGCTGGCAACATTCTTATCTCTTTCTTGCTACGGCTAACTTACAGTCACATCAAACAGTGCAGCCAGAATAACAACAGTAGCTGCATTTGCATTTGTTTAAGCTGTTTTCTAGTGAACTTTATTTGGATACATGCATAACAATGAGCTAACGTGGCGCGATTTCGCCTGGCATATAATTTTTTTATTCAACCTTTATTTAACTAGGCAAGTTAGTGAAGAACAAATTCTTATTTACAATGATGGCATTGACATTGTGCGTTCACAATTACATTTGACTCTCTCTTCGGGACACTGTTGATCAGAGGAGCTAGCCAACAACACACCGAATACAATCACTTCAAACTGAAGCTGGAAATACTGCAAACTAGCTGCATCTCGTTTCCTTTTTTCAATTGACATTACTTTGTATATATCCACCAAAAATGATGTCAGCTGATTCATGATTTCAACTGGTTTAGAAACACTGCCTGCCTATCTGTCTTGCCCCGACCCCTACACATTCATTACTATGGAACAGCTGGAGATCTCATTTTAATATTGACACAATGTTGCAAATGTGGGAAAGACAGACGGCAAGGTTTATACAAACCTCCGCTGTTGAAAACTAAATGTTAGTCTAAAAGAAATGTGATTTAATGTCTAGATGCTTTTTATAGTGGAGATCAGGTTTATCACTTGCCTGGCTGGGCTGATGAGACAGTGGATTGTGCAGTCAGATGGAACAGAGTAAATAGGCATTTTAATGTCATAGATTTAGCCGGTGGTCATTTGTGCAATAGACACCGACTGGAATGGGGTTTTAACCCATCAGCATTCTGGATTAGACCCATCCGTTATATAATCAGGATTATAAACTGGGTGGTTCGAGCCCTGAATGCTAATTGGCTGACAGCCGTGGTATATCAGACCGTATGCCACAGGTATGACAAAACATTTATTTTTACTGCTCTAATTATGTTGGTAACCAGTTTATAATAGCAATAAGGCACCTTGGGGGTTTGTGGTATATGGCCATTATACCATTTTTTATTTTTTTATTTATTTTTTATTTCACCTTTATTTAACCAGGTAGGCTAGTTGAGAACAAGTTCTCATTTGCAACTGCGACCTGGCCAAGATAAAGCATAGCAGTGTGAACAGACAACACAGAGTTACACATGGAGTAAACAATTAACAAGTCAATAACACAGTAGAAAAAAAAATGGGCAGTCTATATACAATGTGTGCAAAAGGCATGAGGAGGTAGGCGAATAATACAATTTTGCAGATTAACACTGGGGTGATAAATGATCAGATGGTCATGTACAGGTAGAGATATTGGTGTGCAAAAGAGCAGAAAAGTAAATAAATAAATAAATAAAACAGTATAAAAACAGTATGGGAATGAGGTAGGTGAAAATGGGTGGGCTATTTACCAATAGACTATGTACAGCTGCAGCGATCGGTTAGCTGCTCGGATAGCTGATGTTTGAAGTTGGTGAGGAGATAAAAGTCTCCAACTTCAGCGATTTTTGCAGTTCGTTCCAGTCACAGGCAGCAGAGTACTGGAACGAAAGGCGGCCAAATGAGGTGTTGGCTTTAGGGATGATCAGTGAGATACACCTGCTGGAGCGTGTGCTACGGATGGGTGTTGCCATCGTGACCAGTGAACTGAGATAAGGCGGAGCTTTACCTAGCATGGACTTGTAGATGACCTGGAGCCAGTGGGTCTGGCGAGGAATATGTAGCGAGGGCCAGCCGACTAGAGCATACAAGTCGCAGTGGTGGGTGGTATAAGGTGCTTTGGTGACAAAACGGATGGCACTATGATAGACTGCATCCAGTTTGCTGAGTAGAGTGTTGGAAGCCATTTTGTAGATGACATCGCCGAAATCGAGGATCGGTAGGATAGTCAGTTTTACTAGGGTAAGCTTGGCGGCGTGAGTGAAGGAGGCTTTGTTGCGGAATAGAAAGCCGACTCTTGATTTGATTTTCGATTGGAGATGTTTGATGTGAGTCTGGAAGGAGAGTTTGAAGTCTAGCCAGACACCTAGGTACTTATAGATGTCCACATATTCAAGGTCGGAACCATCCAGGGTGGTGATGCTAGTCGGGCATGCGGGTGCAGGCAGCGATCGGTTGAAAAGCATGCATTTGGTTTTACTCGCGTTTATAAGAGCAGTTGGAGGCCACGGAAGGAGTGCTGTATGGCATTGAAGCTCGTTTGGAGGTTAGATAGCACAGTGTCCAATGACGGGCCGAAAGTATATAGAATGGTGTCGTCTGCGTAGAGGTGGATCAGGGAATCGCCCGCAGCAAGAGCAACATCATTGATATATACAGAGAAAAGAGTCGGCCCGAGCAGTCTACGGACAAGGTATGACAGCAATCCATGGCTAAGGGCTGTGTCCAGGCTAGCCACGTTGTGTCTCATTCATAAGAACAGCCCTTAGCCGTGGTTTATTGGCCATATACCACACCCCCTCATGCCTTATTGCTTAATTAAAGAATGATGCCATTTAGCTGTCTGCAAACATTCCAGCTGATTGTATTAGTTTATAGGGATAATTCACCCAAATTACATATTGGATTCCTTACCATGTGAGCAGGCTACGGACAAGGTATGACAGCAATCCATGCTTTGGTTTAGTTTACCTGGTCACTGTTTCCAAATGCTAACTTTTTTTTTGCCTCCAGCGCAGGTCAATGGTTCTGATATTAGCATTTTTAGCTGATATTAGCATCTTAATGTCCAAGTCATCCTAAAGTATCTAAAAAGCTCAATGAAGTTACTAAATAGATCATTTGGACATGAGACGCGAAAATGTACTTACACAGGGTACCGTCGACTTGCATTGGATTTGTGCCAGATTGTAAAAATATTGCAGTTGTCAAGTAAAACAAACCAAATCATGAATCAAGGATTGTGGTCATACCTTGTCCGTAGACTGCTTACAGGGTAAGGAAACCAACATGTCATTTTGTATTTTGGGTGAACTATTCTTTGCAAGGGATCAAATTGTCCTTACTTTGAAAAGCCATCTACATACAACCTTCCCTTCAACTTAACAATATTCACAAAAAAGTGGATATGTCAAGTATAAATCAACATGTATATACAGATACAAGTTAGTCATCTGTTAACAAGAAAATAACACACACAAAACATTTAACTTAAGGTTTTTATTTATTATGAAAAAGTACTGGCAGTCTGTGTCAAGCAAACAATGGAACCAAATTATTAGTATATGTTCCATATCACAAAATAATAAGCTATGGGAAAAATGAATTAAACCACGCAAATTATAAATCATAATAAATTAATCCTTAAAATAATAGCAACAATACATGATTACACTTGGGTGTTGCACAGGAAATATGGAAGAAATGTTTAAAAGACACCTGAGAGTATAAATATCAAAGAACATTTCATATCAAGAGCATTTTTTCAATTAGTTCCACAGGTCCTCTTATCTACGTAACCAAAGCTCAAATAAGAGGTTTCTTAAAAGAGTTATCGATGTAAAAATTTGGCTTAACAAAATTCTAAAAATATTGGTTCTTATACAAACAATGCAGCTGTGTAGATTTGTTTAATTTGTGTACAGTGGGAAACATTTAGCATAGTATGCCCTATAAGGTGTTCAGAGTGATTAATTAAATTGTTTGAGATATGGTTATGCCCCCCCCCCAGCCATATTTAATGGTTTGTAAAATGTAAATTGAGTTATTGGTGACTTTATCTGAAGGGAACCCACATAAGCACTTTATAACCCATACAGTACACATTTAAGCAGTTAATGAATATTGCATAAACGTTTGTTAACTGCAAATAGTGACAAAACTAAAATATCAACTTGTTAACATAAGCATTTATGCAATGTTCATGTACTACTTATGAATGTGTTATGAATGGGTTAAAGTCCTTATGTAGGTACCACCGAAATGAAGTGTTACAAAATGTACCGCAGTAGGTCCAGACTAAACTGATCTAAGTAGCATTGTGCAACATGAAGGGTAGTGATACATACTGAACACGTGTGAGATGCAAAAATTGATGATCAGCACTATTGAACACCGCAGGTACGTAAATATACTATGGAAAAAGTGTTAAGCACAGTCAAAACTCTGTACACGGAGCATACATCAGAATATAGACAAGACAACTAAAGAGATGTTTGTTTCCCTGGCAGAGTGTAGTTTTCACTTGAAGAACACAGGAAGTTCAAACCTAAGGCTTGATTGTGTTTAGAAGCGTTTCATGAGAAAAGGTGAGTCTCTTAATGGAGTCCCTTTTTGTCCAACTGCTTTCCAAGGGAAGACAAGTATTACACAAACATTGCGAGGTAAATTGTTACCCTTTGTGTGAAATAATCATAAATTTGGCGCGAGGCAGACTTGCTGTCAGAAAATTAAACAAATACATTTGGAAAATGATGACATCCATGAAGACATTTTCAATTCATTTGAAAACATAGCAAAGACTTTCACTACGTCATATTGTGGCTTGGTTTGAAGTAGTCCATTTTTGTTCGATAACTGCCAGCAGTTACCAAAAGCTGTAAACAGATAAGAACTTGTGAAAATGCGTACAAATGGCAAAATCGTTTGAACATAAAAGTTGAAAACAGGTACATCCCATTACAATGGAACTAACAGTGACCAAATGATGCAGCAAGAATGATCAATTAAAGTCAGTTGGTTAGTAAAGACAGAGAAGGAAAATATTGGAGGGACTGTATGACGAGAGAGGTGCCTTAGTCACGCAATTCAATCTTTCTGTGGAAGAAATTACAGTTATAACAAGGCTCTGAGAGCATAGTGTCTGAGAAAAGCCACATACATAGAACCAAGTCATTATGCTCAGCAAAGAAACAGTTAAAAAAACAACACATAATAACCCCAATCTATCCTTTATCGCACTTTCCTAAAGCACTTGGACAAATGTGTCTGACTAACCTAACCATTGGTTATAATAAGATCACGTGTATCTTTATCAAATTCCACAGTGTTCAATTGTAGAAACATATTAACACAGTGAAAACCTATCACACAAATTAGCCAAGTAGCATTAAAAGCAACCTCTGGTTAAAAGTGGTATATTGCATATGTGTATTTGTAATGTGCCGACGAGTCGGCGTAAACCTGTAGAAATGATTCAAACTGTAAACATGGTGCAATAATAAGTATGAAATAGTTTAAGGCTTTCTGAATTTCCTGAAGTGTTGTTCACTGAGATAAAGTAATCATGTCCATTTAGATGGACAGACAAGTGGAAACGGTAGAAAGTGTCTTCTCTTTCTCTAACAAAATGTAATTAGAGACACACGCTTACTCACAGGCAGCGCTATCCTATCCAAGTGTGTAGTCTGTCACCCCTAATATAAGGACTACAATTCATCACAAGTATTTACTTCCTCTAATATTTGTTCACGATATTCTCTACAATAGAAGGTTAAAGGTTATATACATTTGCATCCGTAACGGACGTAATATTACGTGTATCATTCGTCAAGGTTTCATGGATAGTAAAAAGAAAAGTTGATCTAGAATGAATAAGGATGGTGTGTAACCAGCTAGTCTTCAGCGGTTTAAACCATTCATCATCATTACTGAAAGTTAAGTTGACCAGCATTTAAAATTATAATACAGTATATACGATATTACAAAAACATTTTTTTTTATAACTAAGCCAACTAATTTCCAACGACAAAAATGCATGGAATGTGCAACCTCTTGAAACTGAGGACATGTCATCAGCAAAGCTGGTACACTTTTAGTTGACCTCAGCCTCTCTACGCCTCTAGTTTAATATCACAAAATGTCGCTAGCAAGAAAGGAAACAGCCACAGTAAAAAAGCATGGAGCACCATCTCTCTAAAATAAGCCGAGAAAGGAAGGAAAACATTTGGCTGATGCGTGTGCTGAGACTGAGGAGTGAAGACATTGAGAATTCCCTGCATGTGTGAGTGTTTTTCAGTTAAAGGTTTTGAGTATTAGTTGAGCGTTGAGACTGGTGTCGTCTTCATCCGTCGGGGTGGGTGGTGAACGTGCCCCCACCTAGATACTGTTGTGTGGGGAGTTGTGACAGACAGGCCTGGCTAGTGGATCTGATTGGTTAGGACCTTTGGTTAGGACCACTCCCTGTTACCCTTTCTGACCCCAGCCCTAGACGTGGGAGTGAACCCACTGACCCCTGCACTCTACTGGCCCATGGCGGGGCTGGACGCCCCCTGTCCCCCAGGGGACGAGGCCTTGCGGCCCAGCATGGACGGCTGGAAGTCGGGGTGGCGGCGGGCGTGCTTGATCAAGTGGTCGCTGCGCATGAAGCGCTTGTCGCACAGCGGGCACAGGAAGCGCTTCTCGCCTGTGTGTGTGCGCGTGTGGCGAGCCAGCTCGTCCGAACGGGCAAATTTTTTCTGGCAGTCGGGCCAGATACAGGGAAAGGGTCGTTCACCTGATGAAGGGAGACAGAAAGAGAGACATTCAAATGAACATACTGAGTGTGACACAAATGTCAGACTGGCAAATATTGCCCTGCTCGTTCCAGTCACTAACACTAGATATGCAGCGGTCGGTAGTAAGCTAGACCCTTGACAGACCCTTGTATACCCACCAAGTGTATAATATTATCAGCATCCATTTTCTTTATAACGCAAAAAGGTCATCCACCCCTCTGCTCTATTTAATGCACCAAATCAACCTACGTTATAAAGAAAAACCTACTCTGGTCATGGTTCATATTGAAGAGAGACATTTTGAAAAGTGAATGCAAAACGTAGACAGGCAATAGATATTGACACTCATAGGGCAGACTAACACCAACATACAGTGGGTGGCCATCTTAGAAAGGCACCCTCTATGGATAGAGATAGATAGAGGACTCTAGTGCCCAAAAGCCTATTTTAGCATGGGCAGCGCATATTTGAGGACTTTCGCCATTTTGAAGTATCAAATCAAATTTTATTTGTCACATGCGCCGAATACAACAGTTGTAGACCTTACCGCGAAATGCTTACTTACAGGCCCTTAACCAACAATGCAGTTAAGAAAATAAGAGTTAAAGAAATATTTACTAAAGCTAAAGTAAAAAAGTAACAATAAAATAACAATAACAAGGCTATATACAGGGTGTACCGGTACCGAGTCAATGTGCGCGGGTACAGGTTAGTTGAGGTAATATGTTCATGTAGGTAGAGGTAAAGTGACTATGCATAGATAATAAACAGAGAGTAGCAGCATTGTAATGCAAATATTCCGGGTAGCCATGTTCAGCAGTCGTATGGCTTGAGGGTAGAAGCTGTTAATGAGCCTTTTGGAAACTAAAGTTTTTTTTTAAATAACACAATAAAATAACGGGTCTATATACAGGGGGTACCGGTACCGAATCAATGAACGGGGGTACAAGTAGTCAAATGGGTGGGACTTAATATGGGTGAAGGAAGAATCACATAACATAGAATCAATTCCATCCTGGTTACCAGGAGATCGGCCAGTGAATTATACTTGTGAGGAAACATTCCATAACTGTAGGTGGCAGTAAATCAACAACCTTGGCCTTGTATCTGTTCAAACAACACACTCTAGGTGGCAGTGTGCACACTTTCAGTTTGTTTGCCAACTCAGAAGTAGTAGATGAAGAAAATGGACTACTTCAAAATGGAGATGGCCTCAATAGTATATGCCATTTAGCAGACACTTTAACTTATGGGTGGTCCCAGGAATCGAACCCACTACCATGGCGTTACAAGCGCTGTGCACTACTGAGCTACAAATGATCAATAGAGCTCCCAAGACGGTTTTCATGGGCATATTCTAAAATCAGCATAAAACATTTTCCCACCAGAGATGCGTTACCAACACACTGATTTATTGCGAATAAAAGTAGGTGCGTTGATGAGGCAGTGCACATAAAAATAACGTGTGGTTAAATTCCCATGCTCCAAATACAAAATACAAGGTAAATGGGTTTCCATCGCATTTTCAGTTCTACTGATGGATTTGTCACAAAAACTGTTGCATTATATAGCGAATGTGCCCACTCTGGTCTTGACACGTGTGCTCTAGCCAACAGCTCACATATACAGTGAGGGTAGGCTACTTAGATGATGTTATGGATAAGAGGCATATTTTTTTTTGTCACACGGTAGCCTAGCATCGGTCATCATGTCACTAGAATAAGACCCTCTATATGTTTTGGAAAAGAGCATCAAACGCATCACCTTGCACTTTCACCAGCCTGTGAAGTTAATCATAATTTATTCAATCTGTAGCCGAATAAACTGCATGCTTTCCCGAGTCGTAGTGGGACAACCACACAACATATCGCATGACTATAAGTTTACGTCGATGTGATGGTCATTATTTCAATTTTTGCGAATAAATGAGTTTCCACCGTTGAGGACAACCTTTATGTTGACTAGACTGTAATGCATTAAGGTATCCACAATGTGCAGCCTCCTACGCCTATTTTGTGGCCCTAATACAATAGAGTAGCATTGCTAATAGGAGTCAACCCAGGACAGACGAAGGGGTGCCAGGAGCTATATTCAAGACCGCAAAGCGGATCTTCGTTTTGCAACACTCCACTCTCCCACTCACTGGTCATGGCTAGAAGGGATACCAATTTTAGCTCGCAAGTGATTCCGTGGAAACCACATCCAATTCAGTCTGCTGTAGAACTCGACACTGTGTAAAAACGCAAACTCTCGTCGTAGTGAACGGGACTATGACGTTTTTGACGAAACTCTTCTAGCCATGAGCCACTCACCCCCGTTTTGTGGGCGTTCCCTAACGATTTGTTCTATTCAGCACGCTTTCCTGTTCTAATCCATCACTGACCCCGAACACCCCCCACCCCGCACTGTGCGGACACCTGGGCAGTGGACACCTGATGCATGTATACAAAGTTACAGCGCTAAACATACCATACCATTTGAAAACTATGGCAGCAATGGCTGATTTCAAGAAAGATGTTTTCGAAAAAGACGTGACTGTTACACGATGGCCACATTGATGCGAGGTGGGATTAAAAGATTTGGCTGTTTTGAGTTGAAAGAATCACCGAACCTGCGCAAATGCCCCGAATGTTATATTTAATCTCGAACTCACTTCGTATGCAAATCAACCCAGTTGTAGCATGTTCGTCACTAGCCTATTTTTCGTCCAGCCCCATTCTTTTGTTCGATTACTTCTTTGTTATGAGCCCTCTGAGTTTTTCCCCTTTTGTTCTGGGAGTATTGTAACGTTACTAACTCCCGGGTAAACGACTCGTCTCGCCCACCCAATCGACAGTGTATGTATCCCTGTGAAGAAAAACACTTTTCTTCAAGGCAGAAATATGATAATTGTAGATAGGAGTGACACACAAAGGGGGGAGTGCTTAGTTCGTATGGAAAAAACTTAAAGTTCTGAATCAAATTGCATAATAAAATGATATTTGTGGAGACTATAGCTAATTCCCTATTTTTTTTATTATAGTTTAAGCTATATAACAGCCAGCTATATAATTGTACCTGTATGGGTTCTGATATGGGCTTTCAGATGAGATGATTTTCCATAAACTCGGTCACAGCCGTCGTAAATGCACTGATGTCGCTTTACTGGGGACCGAGGCGTCCCTCCTCCCCACTGCTGTTGAGTAGCACTGTACTGTCCAGGAATTGGAGTAGCAGAGGGGGTCATGGTTGGGGTAGTTGAGTCAGACAACGTGGTGTAGCCGCTCTCCCCACATGAGGAGTTGCTGCTCTCCGAGTAGGCCGACATGGACCGGAACTTGCCGTGGAGGTCCGTGAGGATCCCGGCCACCGTCATCATGTTGGCCCCTTCGAGTCTCAGCGTCTCGCGCACCTCCCTGTCCTCGTTCGACCCTTCGGGCTCCCCAGGATGAACGGCCTGGGGAGGGGGCTGGGCGGCGGGGACAACCGGGGTGGGTCGGTGTAGGACGGGACCGCTAGAGATCGACATCAGACATTCGGCGGCTAAGTAATCTGAATACGCAACCATCGACATTCTTGTTTTATGTCGTTGACTTTAGCAAGTCCTTTGTAAAATGTTGTTTTGTTTTCGAAGGGGACGAGCCAGAGATTTCGACTTCGTTATGTCAGACGAACTCGTTGAACCGACTTTTCCAGCTATCCCTATACCGTCACAAAGTCTTGTCGATATGTGTGCTCGAAATTATATCAAACAAAAGCAAAAAACTATACTGCCAAAACGTGCCCGTGCCTCCAGCCCCACATGCATGCTTTAGATCATCCGAGGGCTCATTGTGTCTGCCTCTGAAAAGCCGGTCAAACCTACGCCCACCGATACAGACCAACACGCACAATCTGACGTTGCGGACTGACGTGAAGAGCGGGCGTGTTGGATGTGTATCTCAGTGGGTGGAAGCGACCGATACAGCAGCGTGGAAAGGTGGTGCTCTGTGCTTGAGTTGAGGGTGTAGCCCTACTGTAAATGGTTTATCACATTTTATGACTTCCTCTTACACCCGATTTCTCCTTTGTCAACAACATATATATGAACGACTAAAAATACATGTGCTATTTCAGCAATAATTACATTTTTTGTTATTTTTATTCCATTACCATAGTACATAATTATTTATATGCTGTATATTAGACTTATGGATTATTTTACTCTTTTAAACGTCCTTATTCTATTTTAAGGTCTAGTACCTAAGAGCAGAGGCTAGACAAAGACACTAGATGTCTCTCTTGTCCCTCTTCTTCTTTAGCTTCTGCTGACTTCCATATATAGCATCACATAAACAGTCACACCCCATTTTCTCTGGCTGGCTGTTTTTGAAGCCATCTGTCGCACCATAATGACTCACTTGGAAGCTTAACCAAATCTGACCCCAACAATAAACTGGTGGATATCATCGTGCCGTAATAGAGACGCAATAGAGCCTATAGGCTATACGATTCATGAAAATTACCGTTATGTACACTTCCATCATAATGTAAAAACATGGACCACCCTTGATTACAGTGTTAGGGGTGGGATATAAGGCTGCATAGAACAATTGGGTCACAGAACATACATCTATTGTATATGCAACAATATGACAACCAGGTTGCCATAACATTGTCGATTCTCACTAAAAAGCAACAAACATAAAACTTTAAAATCCCAAATGTGAGTTGTGCTTTTCTGTCTGGAAGGAACCCTTCTTTATCCATAGGGCGGTTTATATACCCTAGAGTGTCTCTGCATTGAGGGGAGTGGGGGGTAATGTTGTGTCAAGTGACTGGCTCAGTGGATGTTTGTAGCTCCAGGCTGGAAGGTATTTCCTGATTGGATACTGTGAGTAGTGCTGGTCACTGTGGAAACAGGAGCAGGCACAAGCATGGCCATTGTGAGAAACTACTGTACTTACATGTGGAGTCTTGGAAGCCAGGGCTGCTGCAGTGACTTGAGAATGGTATATGGCACCAATCAGGCCTTCGAGGACTGGAGTTGCCCACCCCTGCTATATGGCACCAATTAGGCCTTTGAGGACTGGAGTTGCCCACCCCTGCTATGTGGCACCAATCAGGCCTTTGAGGACTGGAGTTGCCCACCCCTGCTATATGGCACCAATCAGGCCTTTGAGGACTGGAGTTGCCCACCCCTGCTATATGGCACCAATTAGGCCTTTGAGGACTGGAGTTGCCCACCCCTGCTATATGGCACCAATTAGGCCTTCGAGGACTGGAGTTGCCCACCCCTGCTATATGGCACCAATTAGGCCTTTGAGGACTGGAGTTGCCCACCCCTGCTATGTGGCACCAATCAGGCCTTTGAGGACTGGAGTTGCCCACCCCTGCTATGTGGCACCAATCAGGCCTTTGAGGACTGGAGTTGCCCACCCCTGCTATATGGCCATGTCTCAGCTTGGATTATGACTCTCTCATCTTCATGGCTCTCATTCTACTACACAGTAAGATATCTATGGTTTTTGATTGGATTTATGATTTGACTTATTCCTAAAGTTTGTTCTCCTTTCGGACAGGGATGACTGACTGTTTTTCAGTGAAGAATGGACAGTAACTGTTGATACATTTTGAAAGAGGAGAAAATGAGTTCCTACATTATGACTACTGGCATTTGCAAATGAGACATTTCAAATGAGTGAATTCAACATTGAATCTGGGGGGTTTCACTGAGTTTTTAAGCTTGTCTAAAGGGTTTGTGTGTAGATTTTGGGATTTAGAAAATGGCTTTTCTTTCCAGCAAGACATTAACACATTCCTTATAAATTATTTATTAATAGCGTATTAATGAATGTTATTATGAAGTATTACTGTGACATGTTTTGAATTGAATAAGATAACTACTTCTCTGTTGACATTCAGTATTTATTTTCCATTGAAAAAACAATAATTCTAAATTGTCTGTTATTTGATGACTACAGCTTCCTCATCACCAGACAACTCGTAGCAGAGAGGGGTGAGTTACACCTGCAGATAAAGCAGACGATAGCCACTCCTCTACAAGGCTCTATCTCAGGCAGAAATGGACTGGCTCTCAACTGTGTGTGTCATCTGATGATGCAGGTCAGATATACAGAAATATTCACACCATTATGGTGATTTTTTGGGGTGAAAATGTGACTTTGGGGAACCATCAATGTAAAATCCTTGAATTCACCTTGAAAATAACATTTTTACAGGCCAATAATTATTTCACTTTTGGAACTCAATTCCCCCGAGTTCCTCCTAATTTCCAGCCCTGAATATAATGAAAAATGGAAATTAATATGATATGGGACTTTTAGTGATGTTCTTTTCTATGCTCCCTATAGATCAGGAATCCTCAGAAAGAACATTTTGTGCATTTTGAGGTAAATCTGAAATGACAGCATGAATATTGATTGCTTTGTGCGTTTTGTGTTCTTTCTCTTCCTTGCTCGTGTGTGGGTTTCCCCCATGATTTTATGTGCTGTGCTTAATACAATGTACCTATTGATTATTTCTGTTTGTGCTATAAAATCGTTAATTATTATGGATGATTTGAGTTACAAAAGCACATAGCATCCACAATAATGCATGATTTAGTCACAAAATAGTGTAGAAATTATACAAGCACAGTAGTCCTAGATAATTCCAGAACATTGCAATTGTTTTTCCTTAGAATGTGATACTCTGCTCCGACAACCATCATGAGTCTGTATCAAGTGTGCCAAAGCTGGGCTGAAACCAAAGCCTGACATCCTGCACCTTCCCAGAACCACGTTTGGATACCTATGTCGTCATATCATATTGTATAGTTGACAATGCTCGTGGCTTTTTTCCATCCTGTGTCAATTCTTCAGACAGATCTGTACTGGATCTGCGCTAATCCTGTAGGTGTGAGAGGAGACGCCCTCTTCTGGTGAAGATGAGGAACCTCTGTCTGTGTCAACAGGCCGACTTGTGACACACCCACACAAAACCCTAACATATTCACATATGCTACATATGCACACACACACGCATACCGACACAACAGAAACACACATACATACACATTATACACTCATCATTTGCTGTTACTACTCTGTTTTTATTTTACTCTTATTATTATCTATTCTCATTTACTCTGCCATCATGTACATATCTACCTCAAATACCTCGTACCTCATTGATCTGGTACTGGTACTCCCTGTATATAGCTCCTTGTTGATCTGGTACTGGTACTCCCTGTATATAGCTCCTAATTGATCTGGTACTGGTACTCCCTGTATATATCTCCACATTGATCTGGTACTGGTACTCCCTGTATATAGCTGCACATTGATCTGGTGCTGGTGCTCCCTGTATATATCTCCACATTGATCTGGTGCTGGTGCTCCCTGTATATATCTCCACATTGATCTGGTATTGGTACTCCCTGTATATAGCTCCACATTGATCTGGTACTGGTACTCCCTGTATATATCTCCACATTGATCTGGTACTGGTACTCCCTGTATATAGCTCCTAATTGATCTGGTACTGGTACTCCCTGTATATAGCTCCTTGTTGATCTGGTACTGGTACTCCCTGTATATATCTCCACATTGATCTGGTACTGGTACTCCCTGTATATAGCTCCACATTGATCTGGTACTGGTACTCCCTGTATATAGCTTCACATTGATCTGGTACTGGTACTCCCTGTATATAGCTCCACATTGATCTGGTATTGGTACTCCCTGTATATATCTCCACATTGATCTGGTATTGGTGCTCCCTGTATATAGCTCCACATTGATCTGGTACTGGTACTCCCTGTATATAGCTCCACATTGATCTGGTGCTGGTGCTCCCTGTATATAGCTCCTAATTGATCTGGTACTGGTACTCCCTGTATATAGCTCCTAATTGATCTGGTACTGGTACTCCCTGTATATAGCTCCACATTGATCTGGTACTGGTACTCCCTGTATATAGCTCCACATTGATCTGGTGCTGGTGCTCCCTGTATATATCTCCACATTGATCTGGTGCTGGTGCTCCCTGTATATAGCTCCTTGTTGATCTGGTGCTGGTACTCCCTGTATATAGCTCCTAATTGATCTGGTACTGGTACTCCCTGTATATAGCTCCACATTGATCTGGTACTGGAGCTCCATTCTGGTGTATTTAGTTCTACTCCTCTAGTGTTTCTATTCTGCGTTGTTGGGAAGGGCTCGTAAGCATTTCACTGTAAAGTCTACACCAGTTGCATTCGACGCATGACAAATCGGCTTTGATTTGATTTTGAGGCCGTGCATAATGAAATCCAGAAGTGCCAGGGACAGATGACAACGTTTGTGACTTCGAGACCACCATGGACCCTTTCTAGTGCATGTTAGGGTCATAAAGGACCTGTCACATTGTCAGTAGGGTTCAGATGGGCCGCCTAACAATTAGCCTGAGTCCCAGATCATTTTGTGCTGTCTTGCCAACTCCATTGCTGTCATGGCGTGACAATGACAGCAATGGAGGAGACTGCACAAACAGATCTGGTACTCAGGCAAAACAATTGGTGCCAGATCAGAAAAATATCTTCCACCAGTTTCTTGTGTACCCTCTAGCCAGTTGACACTTTAAGGATACACTTGTTTTCATTGATTAAATACTCTCTTTACTTTAAAGCTAGAATCCTTAGTTGCTCCTAATCTGTGATGTCCATTCCTGGCAGTTGACTACTCTGTTGAATGTTGTTGTAGGCAGCCTCTCCTGGACGCTTTACCGGTGTGCAGCTCAGAGGAATGCATCGTCCTCTTAACAGACCTCATCCGGGACATAGACATAGAACAGGAGTGGGCCCACTCTTTTCTCACCAACATCCTTCACCTTCATCCCTCATCCCTCACCCCTCGCCACACATTATTGTTTCCACCAGTGAAAGTCTGATCAAAAATTCTATGGGAATATTTAATTTGGTTTGAAAGACATCAAACAGAGGTTTATATACAGTATTCTGTATCCATTATATGAGATATCTCTATTGAATTCTGTGGCTGAGAATGTTGCATATAGGTCTACAAATGATTCATAATCTTTGCAGGAAACTCACTGAAAACCCGATCGATACCTTTACTCCTCAACACTGTTGAGGTCAAATCCAACACACCCATGAAACACATAATCAGAGATAAACATAGACATACGATGGGCCCACCCTACCTGAAACCTTTTATTACCCTAATTTTCGCTCAGGCATTGCTGAAGACACCTGAGGTGCAGACCAAGGCCCTGTTGACTGGGTTCTCCCCTGTTCCACCTGCTATGTCAGAGGAGTCAGTGTCCCTACACCCCTTCCCTGTTCCACAATGGCCTTGGTTGCACCTGTCGATTGATTTTCTTACCGATCTCCCCCCTCACAGGGTAACACCACGATCCTGGTCGTTGTGGACCGTTTCTCTTAGTCCTGCCATCTCCTCCCTCTGCCCTACAGCCCTACAGACTGCGGAGGCCTTGTTTACGCACGTCTTCCGGCACTACGGGGTGCCTGAGGATATAGTGTCTGATCGAGGTCCCCAGTTCACTTCGAGGGTCTGGAGGGCATTCATGGAACGTCTGGGGGTCTCGATCAGCCTTACCAGTTTCACCCCGAGAATAATGGGCAGGTGGAGAGAGTAAACCAGGACCTACCGGGGGAGTGGGCAGCTCTCGTACCCTGGGCAGAGATGGCACAGAACTCGCTCCGCCACTCCTCCACTAACCTCTCTCCCTTCCAGTGCGTACTGGGGTACCAGCCGGTTCTGGCGCCTTGATATCAGAGACAGACCGAGGCTCCTGCGGTGGACGACTGGTTCAGGCGCAAGGAGGAGACATGGGACGCCGCCCATATTCACCTCCAGCGGGCCCAATAGAAAATCTTTGGAGGGAGCTGAAAGTCCGTGTTGCCCAGCGACAGCCCTGAAACCTGAAGGATCTGGAGAAGGTCTGTATGGAGGAGTGGGCCAAAATCCCTGCTGCAGTGTGTGCAAACCTGGTCAAGAACTACAGGAAACATATGATCTCTGTAACTGCAAACAAAGGTTTCTGTACCAAATATTAAGTTCTGCTTTTCTGATGTATCAAATACTTATGTCATGCAATAAAATGCTAATTAATTACTTAAAAATCATACAATGTGATTTTCTGGATTTTTGTTTTAGATTCCGTCTCTCACAGTTGAAGTGTACCTATGATAAAAATGACAGACCTCTACATGCTTTGTAAGTAGGAAAACTTAAGTAGGAAAAAAATCCCCACTGTATATATATATATATATATATATATATATAACAGTATGCATTTCACTGTTAGTCTACACCTGTTGTTTACGAAGCATGCAATGGGATTTTATTTTATTTCCTATATATATATATATATATATATATATATTTGATTTCCTATATATATATATATATATATATATATAGGAAATCAAAATATATATATATATATATATATATATATAGGAAATAAAATAAAATCCCATTGCATGCTTCGTAAACAACAGGTGTAGACTAACAGTGAAATGCATACTTATGGGTTGTTTATTAACAACGCAGAGTTAAAGATATATATTTTTTTTATATATATATATATTTTTTAAAGAATTGAAATTGTGACACAAGGAATAAATACACAGTATATATATATATTCAAACCACAGGAGGTTGGTGGCACCTTAATTTGTGAGAACAGGCTCGGGGTAATATATATATGAATGTATGTATGTATGTATGTATGTATGTATGTATGTATGTATGTATGTACTGTATGTACTGTATGTACGTACGTACGTACGTGCGTGCGTGCGTGCGTGCGTGCGTGCGTGTGTGTGTTTGTGTGTGTATGTATGTATATGTCCACCAGGATGGCACAGTAGAGCTCAGCGGGGGTGCGGGCGATGCCGACTGCTGCCAATCGGGTCAAACATTCCCAGTGGGTGGCACCTTGGCAGCAGCTCTGCTTCAGGACACCGGTGATCAACAGCACCACGTTCTCAATCATGTAGCTGTAGCATGGAGACAAGGACAGACAGGGGAGAGTGTGGGCCTAGTTCCAATTCATTTCAAATGCTTCCGTCCCTTATTTCCTACTGCATTCTCTGATTTTAACAATTTATCTGCTACGGTTTGATGGGTGTACGTGATATAATGGAAATCTTGCCTTCATTTATCCAATCACGTACAGATCAGTGATGCCCTCAATGAAGGGGGAACGTAAGGATACATTTGAGAAATTCAGCATTGCTAATGTATTGTTTGAATCTCAGGAGGCTGCTGATTGAAGGACGGCTCCTAATAATGGCTGGAACGGAGCAAATGGAATGGCATCAAACACCTGGAAACCAGTCATTAGCCCGAGCCCGTTCTCCCAAATTAAGGTGCCACCAACCTCCTGTGGTTTGAATACCTTCATACCAACTATTGAGCTTTAACTAAGCTAGTGAATAGTAAGGTGTAAGTAGTGTAGGCAGCTCATTTAAAATGTCCTCTATTCCTGCGGGTTGAATATCAAACCAAACAGGAGCACTGAACCCACTGAATCTAAATACCTACATGTTTTATTATAATATATGCCATTTAGCAGACACCTTTATCCAAATTATAGTTATGCTTGTATACATTTGTTATGTATGGGTGGTCCCATGAATTAAACCCACTATCCTGCCAATGCAAGCGCCATTCTCTACTAACTGAGCTCCGTAGGACCGTGGAAAGAATGTAGTCACGTTTCAATGTAACACCAGAGAAGATTCAATGATGGCCAGATTTTAAACTCAGCAAAAAAAAGAAACGTCCTCTCACTGTCAACTGCGTTTATTTTCAGCAAACTTAACATGTGTAAATATTTGTATGAACATAACAAGATTCAACAACTGAGACTGAACAAGTTGCACAGACATGTGGCGAACAGAAATGGAATAATGTTTCCCTGAACAAAGGGGATGGGGGTCAAAATCAAAAGTAACAGTCGATATCTGGTGTGGCCATCAGCTGCATTAAGTACTGCAGTGCATCTCCTCCTCATGAGCTGCACCAGATTTGCTGTGAGATGTTACCCCACTAATCCAGCAAAGCACCTGCAAGTTCCTGGACATTTCTGGTGGGAATGGCCCTAGCCCTCACCATCCGATCCAACAGGTCCCAGACGTGCTCGTGAGATCCAGGCTCTTAGCTGGCCATGGCAGAACACTGATATTTCTCTCTTGCAGGAAATCACGCACAGAACGAGTAGTATGGCTGGTGGCATTGTCATGCGGGAGGGTCATGTCAGGATGAGCCTGCAGGAAGGGTACCACATGAGGGAAGAGGATGTCTTCCCTGTAACACACAGCATTGAGATTACCTGCAATGACAACAAGCTCAGTCCGATGATGCTGTGTCACACCGCCCCAGATCATGAAGGACCCTCCACCTCCAAATCGATCCCGCTCCAGAGTACAGGCCTCGGTGTAATGCTCAGTCCTTCGACGATAAACGCGAATCCGACCATCACCCCTAGTGAGACAAAACCGTGACTCGTCAGTGAAGAGCACTTTTTGCCATTCCTGTCTGGTCCAGCAACGGTGGGTTTGTGCCCATAGGCGACGTTGTTGCCGGTGATGTCTGGTGAGGACCTGCCTTACAACAGGCCTACAAGCCCTCAGTCCAGCCTCTCTCCGCCTATTGCGCACAGTCTGAGCACTGATAGAGGGATTGTGCGTTCCCGGTGTAACTCGTGCAGTTGCTGTTGCCATCCTGTACCTGTCCGCAGGTGTGATGTTTGGATATACTGATCCTGTGCAGGTGTTACATGTGGTCTGCCACTGCGAGGTTGATCAGCTGTCCGTCCTGTCTCCCTGTAGCGCTGTCTTAGGCGTCTCACAGTATGGACATTGCAATTTATTGCCCTGGCCACGTCTGCAGTCCTCATGCCTCATTGCAGCATGCCTACGGCAAGTTCACGCAGATGAGCAGGGACCCTGGGCATCTTTCTTTTGGTGTTTTTCAGAGTCAGTAGAAAGGCCTCTTTAGTGTCCTAAATTGTCATAACTGTGACCTTAATTGCTTACCGTCTGTAAGCTGTTAGTGTCTTAACGACCGTTCCGCATGTGCATGTTTATTAATAGTTTATGGTTCATTGGACAAGCATGGGAAACAGTGTTTAAACCCTTTACAATGAAGATCTGTGAAGTTATTTGGATTTTTATGAATTATCTTTGAAAGACAGGGTCCTGAAAAAGGGACGTTTCTTTTTTTGCTGACTTTATATATATTTTTTACATTTAACCTTTATTAACTAGGCAAGTTAGTTAATTAAGAACAAAATAACTTATTTACATTGACGGCACTGGACCAATTAGGTGCCTCCCTATGGGACTCCCAATCACAGCCAGATAGCAGAAAGAGGAAGGAGAGGTGAATCAAAATTAGTAGTAGATTTGATGCTATAAGGTTACTAGCATACATGTACTTAGTCAAGGAAGGGGTAGAGACGCAGGCAGGCAGACAGACACAGACGGACATGACAGGAAGCCAAAGATAGCCTGCCTACCAGAGGCAAGGAGACAGACAGACGTGAGGTTGTGACAGTGATGTAGTCAAGGAAGGTGTAGAGACGCAGGCAAGGCAGGAAGTCAGGTAAACAAGACGGGCAGACAGACAAGACAGGCAACACTCCTACATGATGTAGGGGCGGCAGGGAGGTAGTGTGTAGGCAGCGGAACTCGTTCAGAATGTTCTCCTTCACAGTCAGTCCTCGTTCCCAGTGATCAGGAGGCTAACATAGTCTGTACTCTGCAGTTGTAGCTTGATGTCTACATTGAGATATTATTAAAAAGACAGAAGTCATATGTGGAAAGGGGATTGAACCATTGAACTACGAGGGTGCCTGGCGGTGCTGGCCACTCCAATAACAAGTCTGAGCTCCCCTACGTGTAGCAATATTAACTAGAGCACCCCCTTAAGCATTGAAAATACTATATTGGTCCAGTCCACAATTTTTGGGACAACCTAAGAGTTAATGTTGGTAAATGATAATAAACCTAAAAGTGAATAGTGCTCAATGATAACATGTTTCATCAAAGGCAAAGGCATACAATCCTAAATATTTAAAGACACATTTTTAAGATAGTGCTATTTGTCTGTAAAACTGTGAAAGGTTGTTTTATGTCTTTCATAAGACACATTTGCTTTTGTTTGTCCAGATCTGAAATTCCAGTCAATTCCAGTTAACCTTTGAAGTTAAGAGTTGTCTGACAAATCATCATCATTTTATTCTTAAGACTATAATTGCACATAAACTGCCCATAACTCATTGCTTCCACTGTGTGGAGCTGATGATGATGACTAACAAGGAAGCACACACAATTCCACACATTCATGCACCCACCCACCCACACATGCTCACACACACACACACAAACAAACACACACACACACACGCACACGCGCACACACACACACACAAACAAACACACACACACACACACACACACGCGCACACACACACACACACACACACACACACACAGGGATACTTCTACCACAGTTTAGACTGCAATCTGCAAACATCGCATTCCACTTTACTTAACCAGTATGTGGATAATTGTGTAATTGCAAACTATAACTTTACATAAAACTATAATATAACTCTGAGTATGTAAAACTATAACTATACACATAACTATCACTATCATTATCACTATAGCTATCACTAAAACTATAATATAACTATACATACAACTATCACTATCATTATCACTAAAACTAAAACTAAAACTATAATATAATTATCACTATAACTATAACCATACATAAAACTAGGACTATAACTATAATGTAACTATAACTATAATTGAACTAAATTAGAGGATGATGCCTCTGGAATTTATACACTGATTGAATAGGTGATGTTTTGGAGATTGTACACAAAATCACACCAGAGAGTGTTTGCTTCTGGGGATTGTAGTTTTTGCAGGCTGACATTTTGTGATCTGTAGTTCTTGCAGGAGTGGCTATTTTGTGCTTTGTAGTTCACAATCTGGCCATCCCTTTGTGAGAGGACAGAGCCCGTTTATTAGTTACGCCCTCACATATCTGCCATTTATCACTCTGCCCCCTTCTTTGCCACACATCTCCACCCTAGCTTCGTCCCCATAGGTCGGTCTACCGCAGCAAACTAGGCGTGCATGCGGGTTAACCCATCCACATTTCCCCTTTCTTTCCCTGCTCTGTGTTTTAAATCAAAGTGATACGGTTGGAGACTCAAAAACCGCCGCATCATCCGAGCGTTCTTCTCTTTAACCCTATGCATCCAGGTGAGTGGGCCATGGTCACTGATGAAGGTGAAGTGGCGCCCTATCAGGTAATATTTCAGGCTTTCTGGAGCCCACTTTGCTGCCTGCGCTTCTTTCTCAACAACTGTGTAGTTGGCCTCCCGTGGTTTCAGCTTCCTGCTTAAAGACAGGATGGGGTGTTCCACCCCCTCCACCTCTTGGGAGAGCACGGCTCCGAAACCGACCTTAGAGGCATCCGTCTGAACAACGAACTCGCACTCAAAGTCTGGTACCACCAACACTGGATTACAGCAGAGAGCCTCCTGTACAGTTTGGTACCACCAGCACTGGATTACAGCAGAGAGCCTCCTGTAAAGTTTGGTACCACCAGCACTGGATTACAGCAGAGAGCCTCCTGTAAAGTTTGGTACCACCAGCACTGGATTACAGCAGAGAGCCTCCTGTAAAGTCTGGTACCACCAGCACTGGATTACAGCAGAGAACCTCCTGTAATGTTCTAAATGCTTTTGTGGCCTTTTCACCCTATTTGACCATGTTTAGCCCTCTGCCGCTAGTCATGTTGGTGAGTGTGGCGGCCACTGTGTCATAATTTGTGATGAATCGCTGGTAGTAACCTGTCAACCCTAGGAAGGCTCGAAACTGCTTCTTATTTACTGGTCTCGGTCATCCTCTAATTGCTTCGACCTTCTTCAGTTGGGGTTTGATTCATCTTCTTCCCGCTGTGTATCCAAGATCCTCGGCTTCCTTTAACCCCAAGTAACACTTCGCCACTTGGTCCATTAGCCGTTGAAAGGTGGCTGGGGCCCAGTGCAAGCCGAATGGCATGACGGTGTATTGAAAGGTGGCTGGGGCCCAGTGCAAGCCGAATGGCATGACGGTGTATTGAAAGGTGGCTGGGGCCCAGTGCAAGCCGAATGGCATGACGGTGTATTGAAAGGTGGCTGGGGCCCAGTGCAAGCCGAATGGCATGACGGTGTATTGAAAGGTGGCTGGGGCCCAGTGCAAGCCGAATGGCATGACGGTGTATTGAAACAAACCGTCAGAGGTTGCAAATGCTGTCTTTTCTTTGCCTCTGGGTTTCAGGGGAATTTCCCAGTAACCTCTGGCTAGGTCCAGGGTCGTAATGTACCGAGCGTTACCAATATTCTCAAATTGCTCATCTACTCGGGGCATGGGGTAGACATCAAACTTGGAGATTTAATTTACCTTCCAAAAATCATTACAAAAAATGTTAAATAATCATTTCTCCTTGGTTGGGAAACAAAATCATGAGGACGTAACCTCAGTTCGCTCTGGTATCCCTGAAAATACATCTCTGTTTTTCTGGATCAGGGTCTTTACTTCCTGTACTTGTGCTGGGGACAGTGCAGGTGAAACATGCACTTCTACTGCCTCCTGAGTGGGTGTGGGGTACGTGACGATTCGAGTTTCTCTCTCTCTCCACGGTTTTAACAGGTTTATGTAATAGATCTGTTCCCGGGGGTCGATGACCTGGCTGTTGGATCCAATAATGAACTTCTCCTATTCTCTCCAGCACTTCATATGGTCCTTTCCATGTGGCTAACACTTTACACTCTACCGTGGGGACCAGCCCCAACACCTTATCTCCCGGTTGAAAGTCCCTCAGGGTAGACTGCCGGTTATAAGTGTGCTGCTGGTACTCTTATGCTTGCCTCATGTGCTCTTTTATTATGGGTGTGACTGTGGCTATCCTGTCGTGCTCTATAACACTAGTATAGGGGGTGGACAGGTGCTCCCAGGTTTCCCCTGCAATGTCTAAGATTCCCCGGGGGTGCCCCCATAAACCAGGAGGTGCCTCCCATAAACCACTTTTTCACATAAAATGTGAAAACCCCAGCTATGCTTGGGGAACCTCTCCAACATCAGATACGGCAACATGAAATCCCAGTTTTTCCCATCCTTATCGATTACCTTCCTGAGCATTGACTTCAAGGTGTGGTTGAATCTCTCAACCAGCCCCTCTGTCTGAGGATGGTAAACCGATATCCTCAACTGTTTCACCCGCCACAACTTACAAAGGTGCACCATAAGGCGGGACATAAAGGGTGTCCCCTGGTCAGTAAGTATCTCTTTCGGAATCCCTACCCTGGTGAACAGGAGCACTAATTCCGATATTTTTGAAAGCCATCGTCGGAAAGGGAATGGCTTCTGGGTAATGTTTGGCATAATCTAGGATGACAAGAATGTATTGGTGCCCTCTGGTGGATTTGGGAAGCGGGCCCACTATATCCATTGCTATCCTCTCAAATGGCATTTCAATTATGGGGAGTGGCACAAACAGGCTTCTAACAGCTGGTTGGGGAGCTGTTAACTGGCACTCGGGGCACTCCCCACAATGTCTAGCCACTTCAGCCTGAATCTCTGGCCAGTGAAACCTCCTCAAAATCATGTATTGGGTTTATCAATACCAAAGTGTGTTCCCAAAATGTGCCCATGAGCTAAGTCCAGTACTGTTCTCCAGTACCGGGTGGAGACCAACAACTGTTCCACTACATCGACCCCTAGTATGGCCACTCTGTACACCAAACACTTTTCCATGATGAAGTGGGGGAAACTATTAGGCATCGTGTCATCATTTATGGGGGTACCATCAACGACCTGCACATCAACTCTGGCTTGCTGCAGGGTTGGATCCTGGATCTGGGCCATAACAAAGTTATTCAGGGAGCCGGCCAGGCCTGTTGGTTCTAGATAGTCCCTCTCTGTGCCCTCTGGGGCCAAATCAACCCCGGCTCCACTAGTACTGGGCTGCTCATTATGGACGGTATCTGCCTATTATTCCTCATCCTCCCATACTAGCACCTGTGAGACTGGCTCCTGGAGACCTTCTATTTTCTTGGCTTTGGTTGAGGGCTAGATGCTACTGGCTGCTTGGTCAGGGGTTTTGGATTCTCAAATATGCTGTTCTTTTGGCCTAACCTCGCAAAGTTAGGAAAGTATCTACCCAGTACGGGTACGGCATCGTCGGGAGCACAACGAATTCATAATCCAGCAAGCCATCCTCAGTTTGTATGCTCACTACGGCTGTGGGGTACGGGCGGGTATCACCATGAATGCACGTAACACTGACGTCCTGATTTAAATCCAGTTTATGAGTCGGCACTAAGTTCGCTACAACCAAGGTTAACATACTGCCAGAATCAAGCAGGGCGGCCACCTCTTTCACTTCAACCTTCACCAAACACATGTATTTATTGCTTGGTCTTTCAAGTACAGTGGTTACCACAGGATATGCATATAATATGTCAGTTTCTTCTTTTTCACCGATGTTACATTGCATTGGCTCCTCTTTAATAGGGAGGAGAAGGTCATTGAGCGACTGTCCTTTATGTTACAGCAAACAGTTAAACACAATCCTATCCTTTCCATTGTGATGCACAATATGGCGGGGTATAAACCAGTAGATTGTTCAGCTATCTTGGGTGGCACCAGTGACACGTTTCCTGCCGTCTGCAGCTTCTTTATCTCCTGGCAGTACACCTCAGAGCCTTTTGGGTGCTACGGTGTCTTGGCAATACAGCTTCCTTTGGAGCGTCTAGAGTTGCATCATTGCCTCTACGAAGCAGGGGTGTAGCGTAGTGCTGAACGCCATCAAGTTCTATACTAGAGGTGGATGTCTGGATTCATGGCTTGCTGGTCTTATTTCAATTGAGGCGCCAACTTTTCACTCACATAGGAAATGGTATTGATCTGCCAAAGTACACACTGGCTGTATGGGTATCAGGAGCTGAGGCATGTCTGAACCAATCAGCAGCGGAGGTTGAGCTTGGTCCACCAGTGGCAAACGAAGCTTACGGAGGTGATCATATCGCCTTTGGAGAGCTGCTACTGGGCAGGAGTGTTCGGAAAGGCCTAGGTTGTCTGCGGTGAATGCCTGACATATCCAATACTTCTTAAAAGGTTTGAGCAGGGTGGACACATCAAGGGTAACTGAGGCACCTTGCAGTTGCACAAGGGCTTGTCGACCTGTCCTGAGGGTGAGGGTCTCAGGCTCAGAAGTGAAGTTTTTTTGAACAGCCTGTGGCAGGACGATGCTACGCTTCGAGCCATCGTTGAGCACGACGTATGTCTCCAGGAATCGGTCACCATTGTGAAGTAAGACTTTCACAACCTTCAGCAATTGATTGGGTCTGTCCAGGTATACCTTGGTCGTATGGACACTCACCATGAGAATGCTTTTCTTGTTTTCCTGAATGGCGTCATGAAGTATCGTTAGGTGCTGCTGTTTACATGTCTTGCAGGATTGTCTGAGGGTGCAAGCATGAGCTTTGTGGATTTGTCCATACTTCTAACACCTTTTTACATTCTTTATCCACTTGATTATCTGTCCTGTGTTTAGCTTCTTGAACTCTTCACATGAGTTGAGAAAGTGTTCTTTATTGTCACCGTGGGGACAGTATGGCTTGGGTTTGGATTTCTCCTTCGATTGAGCAGGCTCCTTGGGGTTTGGTACTTCTCTTGCGTTGAAGAGGGTTGAAGCAGATTTCTCCTTCTGTCTCGTCAAGGCACGGTGGTCAACCTTGAATGGCTTAGGCATATCACATTGATAGAGGGCTGTGACTCTGCTTGATATGCGCTTAGCCCGGGACTTCTTCTGCAACCAGACTGCCAAGTAGTGCAGGGTGTATGTCTGGTCCGTGCCAGTTCTGAGGATGCCGCGATCGAAGCAGTACTCAACGAATTCATCCCGGAAGCTCTGTGGCATCTTTCTCAAAAGCCAGACGATGTGGGATCTGAGCTCATAGCGGTTCTACCCCTCAAGGGTCCTGAGCATGCCTATCAGTGAGTGGATAGACAGGACAAAGGAGTCGAAGGCTTCTACATCTCCGAACCTGACAGCGGGGGAGTTTAGGATGGTGCTAGCTCACACTGGACGAGTTGGCGGAGCTGACCACACTTGTCCTGCTGGCTTGTAAGGCAGAAATGTAAGGTAACGGGTCGTGCATATAGGCATTAGCGAGCAGGACTGCACTCTGTAGTTTCAGGTGGGCCAGGAGCACTTTATACTTATACCACTCATTTAGGTGTCTGTGACTGCACAACAGGTCATCTAGGGCCATCTTGAATATGGCAAAGTCACTCTTTCTACCACTCTCGAAGTAGGGCAATGACGGCTTCAGTATGCCGTATGATGAGGCAATCAGCTGATCTGTGATAGGTGGCGGAGCAGGCTCTGGGTAGGGTGCCATCTGTCCCAGGGCATGTTATGGTGCTGCTGGATTGGGATAGGACATGCCTAAGCCTGGATAGAAGCCTGGTGCTGCTGGAGCTGAATAAGTCATGCTTTGGCACGCAGGTATGTAGGGTTCACCTGGAACAGGGTATGGTGCAAATCCTGGTACAGGATGTTACGCTGCAGATGCTGGTCCAGGGTATGGAGCCACGGGAACTGGAGCTGGGTGAGAAACCACGGGAGCTGGAGCAGGGTGCATAACCATGGGAACTGGAGTAGGGTGCAGAACCACGGGAACTGGAGCAGGGTGCAGAACCATGGGAGCTGGAGCTGGGTGAGAAACCACGGGAGCTGAAACAGGGTGCCTAACCACGGGAGCTGGAGCAGGGTGCAGAACCATGGGAACTGGAGCAGGGTGCAGAACCATGGGAGCTGGAGCAGGGTGCAGAACCATGGGAGCTGAAACAGGGTGCATAACCATGGGAGCTGGAGCAGGGTGCAGAACCATGGGAACTGGAGCTGGGTGAGAAACCACGGGAGCTGAAATAGGGTGCATAACCACGGGAGCTGGAGTATGGTGCAGAACCATGGGAGCTGGAGCAGGGTGCAGAACCACGGGAGCGGGAGCAGGGTGCAGAACCACGGGAACTGGAGCAGGGTGCAGAACCATGGGAGCTGGAGTAGGGTGCAGAACCACGGGAGATGGAGCAGGGTGCAGAACCATGGGAGCTGGAGTAGGGTGCAGAACCACGGGAACTGGAGCAGGGTGCAGAACCATGGGAGCTGGAGTAGGGTGCAGAACCACGGGAGCGGGAGCAGGGTGCAGAACCATGGGAGCTGGAGTAGGGTGCAGAACCACGGGAGCTGGAGTAGGGTGCAGAACCACGGGAGCGGGAGTAGGGTGCAGAACCACGGGAGCGGGAGTAGGGTGCAGAACCACGGGAGATGGAGCAGGGTGCAGAACCACGGGAGCTGGTGTTAAGTGCCTCAGGTAGGCACGGAGAAGACGATGTGAGTCTTCATAGGCCCTGCCTCTTTCTCCTAGGTTGGTGTTTTGTGGTTTTGTCAGTGAGTCAGACACAAAGCTGCCACATGATTCATCAGACGGTGCTGGTGAGGGGGCTCATCTGACTGAGTCATCTGGGGTTTGGCTGCAACAACATCTTCATCCTTTTCTTTAAGAAATTATATGACAAGCTTGGCTAGCTCTAGCACATCAGCTACCTTCTGTAGATGCCTGTTCAGTTGTGTAGCTATTGCTTCTCGGGCCTGGTGAGCTTCCTTCTGTCGACGCTGAGCTTCTCTGGTGAGCTGCTATGTGTCAACACTCTATGTCAACGTTGTGATCTTGCTCTAGGTGAAGTCGTAGGTCATTAAACTCCACAAGCTTCATTCTTTCCTCCAACATAGCTGCTTGGTAGTCGGATAGGTCTGAGAATTGGCACACCAATGACTATAATATAAGTATAACTATCACTATCACAATACCTATAATTATCACTATAATATAACTATAACTATACATACAACTCAATGGGTTATAGAGCATACTTGATAAACAAAGATTTCCACCATACAGAGACCTAAGCTTATGGGGTGGGCAACTCCAGTCCTCGGGGCCTGATTGGTGTCACACTTTTTCTTCATCCCTACCAAACACAGCTAATTCATCAAATTGCATTCAAATTGAAGATCATGATTAGTTGAGTCAGGTGTGTTAGCTGGGGCAAAACTGTGACACCAATCAGGCCCCCGAGGACTGAAATTGCCCACCCCTGTGTCTAGTGTGTCACAGGTTGTGGTAGTCGGGCCGAGTCAATATCCCGGCCGTCAGTCCTCATACTAGCCCCTCCAAGTAGCCACGGTCCATCCACATTGAAGCTCAGCTCTGGACACAGCGATATTCTCCCAAACGACAAGATAGTTAATCTTACCCTCTTCTCTTCTTATTCTACTCACAGCTTTGACTCTTTCTCTCTTCCAACTTCCCCCTTTTCTTTCAATGACTGATGATCAGATAATTCTCGCTTCCTCTTTGACACTTGTAAGAATTTCCTTGCCTCTTAACTATTTATATATGTTTTATAAATTGTGTTATGCAGGTGAGTGAGGACCCAAAAGCGCTTTAACAGAAACAGAGTCTTTTAATGTCAAAACACAGGGAAGACATAGATCCTCTTCAGATGTATCGATTGACAACATAGACAACCCACAGAGAGGACGACAAACAAATTATAAAGTCCTCTGATCTTAACAGGAGAGTCCCCTTCTAGCAGCAGAGGAGAATAGCAGGGTTAGCGCCGACAGACTGCTGGTCTCTCCGGGTAGGCGCGGGTAGTAGAGGACAGAGGTACCTGATCACACGTAGCATCTGATGAAGAGGCAGATTACGACAGGACAGGACAAGGGTGAAGCAAACGAGAATCTGACAAAGACAGAAGCAGAAACAGAGAGAGAAATAGAGACCTAATCAGAGGGAAAAAAGGGAACAGGTGAGAGAGAGTAAACAAGGTAGTTAGAGGAGATGAGGAACAGCTGGGGGAAGGAAAGGGAGAGAAGGTAACCTAATACGACCAGCAGGGGGAAACGAAGAGAAGAGAAAGAACAGGAACAAGACATAACATGACAATACATGACAAATTGGCTATATCAGCATACCGTCAAAAAAATATAAGGTAGTGTTTGTGGGTGATTTTGCAAATACGGGCCTTTTTCTGTCTAAGGGTTAGATTTTTACCTCCATTATAAGTCAAGACTAAAATACCCTTCAACTCTTTTTTTCAGCTTTCAATATGTTTTTTTGTTATCTTATTTTCTAAAGCATTTCATGTCTTGATTTCAATGTTTTTGTCCTGTCTCACACCCAGACTTTTGACATTCTGCTATGTATTACACTTACAAAAGTCCTGATAATTATGAAATATTTAATGCACCTCTTAAAGATAGAGTCAAAGAAAGGGAAACTATATACATATTACATGTGCATAAGCCACAACTACAGTTGTCTCTAACTATTGTGTCATTACCAAGACAACAAGCAAAATAGTTTGTGTACTTGGTTACCATGGATATGAGAAGTGACAGTGGAGAACATGGACGTCATGGAGGGAGATTCAAATGTTGATGCCGGAAATGATAGATAAATAAAGGTAGATATGACTTCAGAATATAATATTGTATGTTATTACCAAATAGACTAGAATTTCATCAAATGATGTTAGATTTGTTTAAATTCTGTTTTAATTATGTGTATTTAGGATACATTGTATGCTAGAATCCCTGCTATTTATGACCAAATACAGTAAACATGTCATTCGTAACATACGTCATTACCACCACATAGTGAACTGTGATGGTAAGGACAGAATGTGGTGGTAATGACTAAATGTATTAGTTAATACATTCTGACTTAGCTTAAGACCAGAAAATACATAAATTACATACATGATCATGCTTAAGTTGAAATTGAACACTTATTTGCTAAATTAGACCATAACCTTTTGTATTATGTTTACGATTGAGTGATTTTGATGTCTATTTTTGTGACTTACTATGGTTTTTGCTGACTTTAATGAATTATTTAATTAAAGCAAACAAGACCCTATAAGATACCAGGAGTATCTGAAGAAACAAAAATAAATATACCTCAAGAGAAAAGAAAGTGGTGAACTGAAATCCATCTCATATCTTTCCCAGTGAGAAAAACGGGGGAAAATGAGGCCATGGAAACCAAAGAAACAGAATATCAACTATCCAGAAAATAGTGGTTATGGAGTCATACCTGTCAAGGAACACACCACCACACTCACCTGAAGTCTTACAGCTACAGAATGATGACCTACCTGCCCCTCAAATGGCACAGGATTTTCCATCCTGTTCAAACTCATAAACACCAAGACAGAGAAAGGTGAGAAAAAAAAACAGATCCAAAGTCTACAGGGATCTATGTATGGCCAATATGAAGTTGGAGGCCGCAAAAAGTGTCACGTTCTGACCTTTATTTCCTTTGTTTTGTCTTTATTTAGTATGGTCAGGGCGTGAGTTGGGGTGGGGGCAGTCTATGTTTGTTATTCTATGTTTGGTTTCTGTTTCGGCCTAGTATGGTTCTCAATCAGAGGCAGGTGTCGTTAGTTGTCTCTGATTGAGAATCATACTTAGGTAGCCTGGGTTTCACTTTTGAGGTGTGGGTGTTTGTTTCCGTGTGAGTGTTTGTTGCCACACGGTACTGTTTCGGTTTCGTTCATGTTCACATTTATTGTTTTGTATTTTCATAGTGTTCAGTTTATATCTTAAAATAAAACGTTATGGACACTTACCACGCTGTGCATTGGTCCTCCGATCCTTCTCGCTACTCCTCCTCAGAAGAGGAGGAGGAATGCCGTTACAAAAAGAAAACGGAGAAAGTGTAAAAAAAAAAATGTTTAAAGATAGATTGTCAGAGAAGATCCGTATTTTGAATTCTCCCAGAACAAAGACAAAAAAACAAATGCGGTCAAAGCCACAGAATCAGAGAAAAATACTTTTGTTACATAATACCATCATCTCAGAGCTGCGAGAGAAATACCAAGAGCAACAGAGTGCAAAAGACCAACAAATGATATCCAAGGTTTTAGCTGGGAAAATACTGAAAAAGCACTGCATGGTGAAAATAGCACAAATAGAATTTGGATTCTCTGCAAAGACAATGCGGGCAAACAACCAACCTGTCTGAAGTACTCAAGAAAGAGACATTTGAATGCAATCAGCCCAGCAACAGAAGATGAAATAAAAAGGTTATTTGAACGTGATGATAACAGTCAAGCATCAAAAGGAAAAAGGGAAACATTGACACAAGAATAAAATGCAGAAGCGATACCTGAACGACACACTGGAAAAACTCCATCAGAAGTTCAAGATAGAATTACCAGAGGTCAAGCTGTCATATACAGAGTTCACCAAAAGACCTGCCTTTTGGATTGTCAATCGATCAGTGTAAGACACATGCCAACCTTCAGTTCATGGCAGACAAGTTGTTATATCACAAAGAGCTCCAGACTTCCTCTTTTGATGGTGGACAACAAACATGGTGGTTTGAGTGGTAAGGCAAAGCAGAAGCGAGAGAGAGTGAAGAAAACAAAAGATGGAACGAAATAGAAGTTTACTGTCCATTTGACTGTAAAGGTACCCTTCAAACTCTACTGGGAGACTTCACATCCAATGAGAAGAACACACTTGGGAAACATGTCTTCAATATCAGACATCACTATTCTACATTAAGGAGTCTCAGAAAACATCCTATAGAAGTGAATCCTTCATGTGGATTTCACAGAGAACTACCTGTGCATGTATGCCTCTGAAATACAGGCGGTGTATTTTGGTGACTCTCACCAGCAGACAACACCTCACACCGGGGTTGTATACACTAAAGAAGGTGTTGTGTCGGTGTGATCAGTCAGCTCATCAATGCATCATGACCACTCGGCATGACGCATCAAAAGTCCTCTCCCACCTCCACGAGTTGAATCCATCTGCCACTGTACTCCGTATTGTATGTGATGGACCGATCACACAGTACAGATCCAAGAAGAATTTCTTCAACCTGAGCACAATTCCATTTCAACTGGGGTTTCAGACGATCACCTGGAATTCTTGGTGTCTGGACATGGGAAAGGTCCTGGGGATGGATCGGTGCAGCTGTGAAGAGAAAATGCAGATTCCATATTTGCAAAAGAAAAGGACCTTCCGAATGGACAAGTGTTCTACGAGGAACTTTCAAAAGAGCAGTCAAATGTGAAGCTCTTTTACGTCACAGAGCAAGAGATTGAGAAAATGGATCCCCTGCTACCAGATTGTCTCGAGAGGATCCGTGGAACAATGAAAATACACCAGGAAATATTGATCATGTAAAACTATAGATTTGTAATGACAAAATGTAGATCAAACTGTAGATTTTCAAATCAATCTTTATCTTTTCATTATGTTAACACTTTCAGTAAACACTTAAATTACTCAACAAAATGTGTTATAGATTTCCTGCATGTTCATCAATTTAAGAAATCTTCTATGTGTTTACAGGTCGTTACTGCCATTCCAGGACAAATCACATGGAGAGCTCTAAGTTGGTTCTGCTCAACTCCACTGTGTGATTGTTATGGCCCACAGACCATGATAATTCAACAAACAGAGGCAGAAAGCAAAACCTTCCACTTCCACTTGCACAGCACCACAGCCATCTCCTAGCTCAGTACAACCCATTGCCGACATACATGAGGGACTGATTGGAAAGTGGTGTGTTGTGAAATATGATGAAGACCCTTACCCTGGTATTATACAAGATGTTGATGCAGAGAGCTGTGCTCTAGTCAAAACGATGAGTTGTGTGGGAGCCAACCGATTATTTTGGCCAATGAGAGAGGACATTGTATGCTTGGGCTTGTCTCTGAGCCTCATCCAGTGACAAAACGGCATATGATGCTTGAGAGGAAATATGCTCTTTTGTTAAGCAATAGAGAGCAATAGAGAGCATTATGGGCTAATCTTGAGTGAGCACATACCTGTCTCATGAGTCTGAATCAATAGACTACAACCAGTGAGCACATACCTGTCTCATGAGTCTGAATCAATAGACTACAACCAGTGAGCACATACCTGTCTCATGAGTCTGAATCAATAGACTACAACCAGTGAGCACATACCTGTCTCATGAGTCTGAATCAATAGACTACAACCAGTGAGCAACAATTTGTTTCATTTCAACCAGTGTTTCCGATCTTGTACATGTATTTCTGCCTAATGCTTTGAATCCCCAAATGGTTCTAAAAGATGCTTTAAGTCCTTGAGGCATGCAGACTTTGTGTTTTGAGTTTTGAATGGTGTGTTCTATGTCTTCAATAAAATGAAACGTACAACTGTGACATTTAAAATGTTTGATGGTATTTTTCATCAGTTGTTTAATTTGAAATGTAATTTCCACCGCACTCTGTCATTACCACAACGCTAAGTAAACACGACGGTACCCATGACGGTACATATTTTTGAGGAAAAGGTGTATTCAATTACAATTGATATGGATGATTTTTCCCATAAGTGAAGCTTATATGCTTGTTCTTAAGATAATTCCTAAAATAATGTCAAATGTAAACATTTTGATGTGGTAAATACATGTTTTTGAGAATCATCGAGACATATATGGACATTTAGACAACTCGACAATGAATAGTAAAAGAAAGCACGATTTAACAAAAATCTTCTGAAATGTTCTATAAAATACCTAAAGCAACATTTCTGTAATTTCCTTTCAACTAAAATAGCACATTTTATGACGTGGTGGTAATGACATTTCCCCTCTGGTATTTGGGGAAACCGATAAAGATCTTTATATTCTTAAATAGTATATTCTCAGACACTATTGGAACTTGTTTCCAGATTGAAGAAAATATTCAGATAGATAAAAATCAGTTCCAAGCGGTTTAATTTTCAAAAACATTTAACATCCAAAAGTGCCTGTATTTGCAAAATCAACCATATGCAGATGTTTATGCAGGTTATCTTTAACTGCAGAAAAATGTGAGCAAGATAAGAGTGATGTTTTTAAAGAGGCTGTAAAGAAATTGTGCCTCCGGGGATTCTTTTGAGTGAAAAGGGGTCACCTAAATGGACATAAATGTTGCTGGACAGAATGCGGCTCACCTCCCCACACCCATGAGTAATAGCATATTGTTTTCCTAAACTTAGGATTTGTGTGGTTTGCAATAACAGAAAACAGAAACTATTTTTTTAAACATCCACAATACTGAAGTTTTTTTTTAAAGTCCCGTGTCAACTCTGGGGTCGATCAAGGGGAAAACACTGTTTTCACCACCTGACAGACAATTTTAGCAGTCATATAATGACCTCTGACCACAAAGCTTAACAACAGAAGAAAGAAGTAACAAGACAATTATTTATATTCTCTCTAAGTCTTTAAGATTCATAAACTTTTCTCTAAACCATTGCATGTCATTTTCAATTGGAAATTGGACCAAGATGCGAGCCACACACACAGATCTGCATGGTTGTCTAGTTAGCATTTGTCCTGAGGGAACAATTTGACACATACATCTTGAGTGAATAAATCTTGAAGTTACAGTAATGAGAGGAATAAGGGTAATGTCGTGGAGCCTGCGGTCTCTGTTCTCTTGGTGAATGTATCACTGTGTGAACCAGCCCTCTGCGAGGTATGTGTGACTAATAGAATGAAAGCGTACCCAAACACGCTTCAGCCCAGTTTGAACAAAAAGGGGAATCAGGTGCTCAATCGAGAGGCTTGATAATGTGTGACTGTGTGTGACTGTATGCACTTCATGCCTATCAGAGAGTACACCTCTGGACTATACTTTGATGATTTTACACTGAACTGTGTGTGTGTGTGTGTGTGTGTGTGTGTGTCTGTGTGTGTCTGTGTCTGTGTCTGTGTGTGTGTGTGTGTGTGCGTGTGGGAGGGGGACATCTTGAATGACTCTCCTTCCACTGCTGCTAAAGGCTATAGACTGGTTACAGGCTACTGTCATGTCTACTCCCGCTCCTCTTCTCCGGTGCTCGACTTCGCCGGTCTATTAACCACCAGTCCTGGCAACCCAGCTACATTCACATGGAGAATTGTTTTGTTATCATTTATTACAACTTATTCTCTATTCAGGGCCGGGCACTAGCCAATCAGGCTGGCTTAAAATAAATATCAAATGAAATAAATGAATTTGATTTGTCGTTTTGTATTGTATTCTGACTAATCGGAAATTTAGAAAAATGCAGGAGGTTCCTGGGATCTATTTGGGGTGCTTCCAATCCTTATATATGTCTCTATCCGTCTGACTGAGCTGCACACCTGGATCCAGGAGGATCCATATGGAATAATGAGAGCAGCAGCATCCTGTCTGCCAGCGTCTAGGATTACTGAAAGAATCACTGCTGGACCCATGCAATCACTATCATGTCTCTGATGATAATGCTGAATGAACCGTGTTTATTCAGCAACTGAGTCGGAAAGTTGGGGGGAGGGCAGGAATTCAAATCCCTGGACATTTTCCCTCACATCAATAGGCTACTAAGAACCATCATCACCCTTCCAGTGACTTTATGTAGTGTTGAAAGACTCTTCTCCACTACAGGCCGTATCAAGACATCAATAAGATCGTCTCAACAATCTAGCCCAGTTGTTCTTTGAAAGGGAACTCAGTGACTATGACACAATAATCTCCATCTTCAACACCAATCCTAGGCGTCTAGGCTGTGTGCTTTAAAACGTGAAACACACAAGAAAAGTTACACCTG